>NC_137947.1:17240005-17265269 GCF_963969265.1 Rhamphochromis sp. 'chilingali' | reverse complement strand
TGGATGCTGAGGTCAGGTCCAAGTATAACTTCTATGTGAAGGCAGAGGACACAGAGGGGAAATACAACCTGGCTGAAGTCTTTGTGACTGTGTTGGACTTGAATGACCACTCTCCTGCTTTCTATGATAACTTCCTTGAGAAGACCATGGTGATTGGAGCTCCAGTGAAAATAGAGGTATGCAGCTCTCTTTAAACAAAATGAAACTTGGTAAAAGTGAATATTTTCAGTACCCTTACTGTCTGCAGGCTGTGGATGATGATGCAGAGGTCCCCAACAACGTTATCGAGTATGCCATCATGAAAGCTGAGCCAGAAAACAATATCTTTGACATTAACGCTGACACAGGCGAGATAATGCTGAAGTCCTACATCAAGTCAATGGCCATCATTCAGAACATCACCAAGAAGAGAGACTGCACCTGGTCGCTGGTGGTGCAGGCCCGTGACCGAGGCCATCCATCCCTCACCACCACCGCCGTCGTCAAGATTGACATCACTGAAGCTGTAAGTTGAAACAAAGCAAAAGACCAGCAATATGACAATGAAATCTATGTGAGGCCTTCACGATAAACCCACTAAGATACCAGTTTTTTATGCATCGACATTGTATAAATCATCCTGCACAGTTGCGATGTTAACAGCATGATATCAAACAGAAGATCCACAGTTTATTATTATTTTTATGCACATTCATCAAATTTGAAACACTATACAAAGTACTATACCATAATATTTTAATTTGAGAATGTATAGTGAAATACAAAACTGAATCTCACACAAATGCAATTGTCATGTTTACAGATCAAATCCAGATTTTTCTCATACTTCATGGGCCTAAGGAAACGTCCAGGGACAGTGTTTGGGATTTGTTTGACCATTGTCAGCTTTGCCATTTCACTGACAGTCTTCATTTCAACTGTTATGTACTGCAGCTCTTTGAAAAAGACACGTGTGCAACCTCAGGGCAAGATCAGAAAGATTATAAGGAGGCCTGTGCCATAAAGGAAGCTCGCCTTGAGCTCATCAACACAGCAATACTATTGTTATTAGTATGTGGTACCAAGAATTTGTAGCAATCCGTGTCCAGAGGATTTTATTTCAGAACAAGGCTGTGTCTGTAAAAGAGTACAGGAGCACAATATAAATGATCCTATACAATTTGTTTTACCTGTATTTCTGGTTTAATATGACGCTACGACCAAATTAAACAAATTATTTACGTTTGTGTTTGGGTCACACATAAATTCTCATTTTCAGAGAAATAGCCGGAGCCCAGTTCGTTGTATGTGTGCACATACTTGGTCAATAAAGCTGATTATGATTCTGATGCTGAATGGTCTCCGCTAGTTTCCCAGACAACCTCTCTGATCTTGTCTTGACAAAATATAAGAAGAGCAGAATACTAATTTAATAAAAAATTAGTGAAGCAGGCAACAAAATCAATCGTCCATCAAGGAAACTACATTTAATAAATAAGCGACTTTGTTTTTCTTTATGTCTGTGTAAATTATAATGGCACTAAAGACTTATTTAACACATCTTTTACCAAATGATGAACGCACAAAGTGCAACAAAACATACACAGGACATATTTTTGTGTGACAGAGTATGACTTCACTCCCATGGATGTGAATTCTCCCTGTGCTCTTTTACAGACTCAACTCAAAGGGGGGCCTTTGGGATCATTTTTAATGCAGAATAGAAACAAGCCTTTGCAAATCCTAGGTATGCTTGCTGGTATCATTAGTCTCATGATCATAGTGACAGTCCTCATCTCCACCGCAACATTCATGCGCAACAAAAAGTCCAACCGGATCCTGCCCAATCGCCGTGTGAAGAGAAGGCCGAAGACACAGCACACCTGGCTTTTTAAAAACCCCTTAAAGAGACCCGAAAGGAACGAACAGAAATTTAAGGTTAAAGAGGAAGAGCAGGAACCAGAGGTAATCGTGGAGAATGTCAACCACAACAACAATGCTGGCAGGATTTTGAGACAGTGGCCACCGCCACCGCCACCCTGTGCACCTCCACCAGCTTTTTGCCTCCCGGTGGAGAGGCAGTGGGTCATTCCCACAGTCTCAGCAACCGTGGCACCCAAACCTCTAAAGAAGGCAGTGGTGACCAGGCAGGACTCTGTGAGCAAAGCGCTGGTTTCAGAGCTCAAGATGAGGCTGGAGCAGAAGAGAAAGCCAGATCATTAACACTATTTAATCAAGGTTCTATTTTTACTCTCAGACCTGAGGCCATCTCAAGAACTTAGAAAGGACAGACAATCAGACAGAGTTTCGTTAAGTCCTGTGTGATGATAAAAAGCTCCAGAGCAGCCAGCAAATGAACCTGAAGGTGGGATTGTTCGGTAGACTGATGCTTTCATAACCTACATGAACAGTGCTTTGTGTGTGTGTGTGTGTGTGTGTGTGTGTGTGTGTGTGTGTGTGTGTGTGTGTGTGTGTGTGTGTGTGTGTGTGTGTGTGTGTGTGTGTGTGTGTGTGTGTGTGTGTGTGTGTTGAAATATACTGAAACAACAAAGAGCTTCACTCCTTGTAAATCAACAACACAATTTTTATTAAAACAGAAAAACATTCCTGGCATGTTTGTCATTATTCAAACCATGTTTTCAGTTCACACCCTTTGGCTTTTGTATGACTCTGAAACAATTAGATCCCCCTTATTTATGTGGTGACACACCAAATTTAAAATTCCTGAACGCAAACCTGGTTTTGGAAATGAAGTCATTCAGAATTCAACAAATGAGACTGTTTGTTTAGGATCTATCCAAGCTCCTTACAAGAGATTTCATGACACTTGAACTCTATGACAAGATCAGCCCAGGTGAAGGAGACCAAGTGATCACATAAGAAGGGCCTTTAATCCGACTCTGCAGGTGTGCTGTACTGTTTGGATCACTGTTTTGTAGCAGCTGCCATATGTTTATTTTCTGGGTTCTTCTGTTTTCTATGTGGCAGATTTTGGGAATTTTCTACTAATAAAAGCACATTGTTTTTCCAAATAAAGGCAGTGTTAGTTAAATAAAGTAATAACACACGTAGCAACATTAAAGTTCTCCCTAAACTATATTATCAAATTATAAGCTGTATGTTATAGATACAGCTCTATTAACTTGTTAGTTTGCAAGATGAGATTACTTTATTTAGGTTACAATTATTTAGAGTTACTTTAGAGTAGAGTATTTCCCCTTCTTCACCAGCAAATTTAACTTTTCAATGAACTGTAAAATTTGAAAAGGCACTTATTGAAGTATTTATAAACGTGCTGATTTAACTGTTCAGGCATCCAGACTGCAACATAGTTAATGTGACATGTATCATCACTACCGGGTGTGCCTGTCCAAAGTAGCCTTGAAGGCACTGACACAAACTTAAACACAGCTTTGATGTCATTAATTTAAGACAAATGCCGTCTTAATGAGCTTGCAAACCGTACTCTACTGCCACTTTCTGGTAACAGTAGAAGCTGCTTAAACTACTGTCCCTGAGGTGAAACACAAAGAAGGTGTTTAAAAATACTTCAAAATGCTATTCTCAACTTTGCAAATGTTCATGTTGCAGCATTTGTTGTGATATTGCCATAGTTCGAGCACTAATAGTCTTGGAGCACGATGAAAATATGAACAACAGGAATTAAAATGAGATGCTTGAAGAAGGCCTTACACAACAATATTACACATGCGCTGTTTTTTGTTTTTGTTTTTTTTTTATTAAACCAGATGTTCTGCAAATATGCAGAGGTGGCAAAAGCACAGACATCCTGTGCAGACACTAGTACAGACACTAGTGTTGAAAAATACTCCAGTAAAAGTTGAAGTACTGATTCAACTTCTATACTCAATTAAAAGTAAAAAAAAAAGTACTGCCTCAGAAATATACTCAAAGTTAGAAAGTAACTCCTAGACCTGTTTTTATGGAAAGCTAACTGGACCTCGTGCCTTATTCATGTAATAATTAAATTAAATTAGTAGATATGAATACAAACTTTATTTCAGTCTAAATATTAATTCTAATAAACATACTCTGCTTGAATCCGTTAAGCTGAACATGAGCAGGAAAAAAAAAGGAAAATAATAAAAAATAGCTCTATTTTCTGTTAATCACATGATGATCAAATGAACACAGTCAGGGTTTAAAGTGGGATTCAGCAGGTGGGGGAACCCTAAAATCAGCTGTAACGGCTCAGTATGAGGAAAAAGAATCACAACTCACAATAATTTCTGAGTGCTTCAGTAGATTTTCTCAATGTACAGGCTGTGATTAGCTGACCTGCTGCTCTTTGAGGATGTACACAACTGAATTCAACCAGATGTGAGCAGGTGTTTCATGAGTTGTCCTGGCTCATTTCCATCGTCTACACTGACAGTACACTGTTTATGCTGTCTTTATATTACACCCTATGCAGCTGGTATGCAGATAGAATTTGATGAATGAATCTAGGCATTATCAGCTAAAGTTCATATTAATCTCTAGTACTCTTTATGTAACTTAACTTGACCATGAGCACCACACTCACTGTGCACCAGTCACACACACTTTAAATCCATCACAGTACAGGAAACTAACCAGTTTATCCTGGACTAAACTGCAGACTATTTTCATGCAACCTTTAAGTAACACCGTCAGCCCACCTCATTTTATTTTGCATAATATAAAAATTAATAATGTCACACACAAACAGTTTGTATGTTTGCTGATGTTTGTTAAGCTGGTGGAAATGCTGCATTTGAAATTACCTGCCACGAAATATAACTCCCTTTATGGTCACTCTTCTTCTGTAGGGCTAGCTAGATGCTGAAGTACCGCTACCACAGCTTACCTGTGGACACCTGCAGTCGTTCCGACACCAAAACGCCCAGAAAACAAACAATTTTTTAAAAAAATCACTGACTCACTTTAACCCCAAACTGTGGCACACAGTTTTTTTTGCATCTTTCATCTCTTTTTACCCAGCATCTCCTGGTGATTAATACACAGGATTGCCTTTAATGTGTTACTGCTTAGGCTCAAATGAGTTTGATGTTTGAAGGCCCACAATGACATGAAATTATAAGTCCCCTCAAATGTTAAATCAAAAGTAACAAGTTAAAATGTTAGAAGTAGAAAGTGCAGATATTTGTTTAAAACGTAGGGCTGAAAGTAAAAACGTTTCCATTAAAAAACTACTCAGATAAATTCTACTTAAGTGCAGTAACAAAGTATTTGTACTCTGCAAATATGTAATATACTTTATTATGCTGATACAAGCCCTTTTGCTCTGCTCAGATTCAATGTCAATGTCAGCACTACTAATTATGAAGTTACACTAAACCAATCTCTGGGTATTTGTGTAGACATCAGGCAAACATGCACACTATTTCAGAGTTACATAAAACATGAAATTTGCAGATTACCCTCTCTAATCCAAAAAAACAACTTGTTCATCTTTGCACAATATTGCATAGTGGCCTAAAACGCAAAGTCCATCTGCCCTGATCTAGTTTGAACCGCCAAGATGTGTGTGACTGAAACTGAACATTTTGCAGCCTCACCTGACACATTTGACGTGCTTATGCCTCCAGTACGATGGAGACAAAACTATAATAAAAGAAAATCCACATACAAAAACGGTTTCACTTTTGTTGCAGGTCAGGACACTTAAAGTTTAAAGTTTTTTGAGGATCCAAACTCACATTTTTTCCCCCGTTTTTTTTCCAATGTTGCAAGCTGTTAATGCTCTGGAGTGAAATGGGGGAATATGAGGAAAAGCCCAAATGATCATGCATTATGACATGTAAGAGGCAGCCAGGATTACTGGGCTATTTGACAGAGGATTACAGAGTGGAAAGTTGCAAAGAGCATTGATGCTTTAGAGTGAAAGAAAGCATGAAAGGTTCAAAGCACCCACAATATGTTTGCAGCAACAAAAGTTTTAAAAGGTAAATAAAATGTGAGTTTTCCTTACTAAAAAGAAAAAAAGGCTTTTGTGTAGAGGGTTAACGTTTCTTTTATTTATGTTGCTACTGCGGAGGTCAGTAATAATAATGCACTGCTTTAGGCAACATTAGGGCAAGTGGGGAAAAAATAAGATAAAATCTTGTGCTGTTCTGTGCTGAAGTAGCTGAAATTGTGTGTTTATAGAATTCTACATTGCATTGTGTCATGGGCAGTGGAAAAGGATTACAACAAAAAGCAGCATCAATCCCCCACCTACAAATCATATAAAGACATCAGAACAAGAAAGAAAGCAGATGTATCTGTGCTCCAGAAAATGAGAGCTGCCAATCTCAGCCAGTCATTTAAAACCCTGATCTTAAGTGAATACACGCAAACCCCGTCAGAGATGAACTGATCTTCTTGCGTCACAGGGGACAACACATGGAGTTGGAGGAGAGGGTTTGTGTGATCTGATCATAAAGTGACGGCAGGAGGGGATATTGGAGAGGATGCCAGTGTTTGGGTATTATGTCAAATGAACAATGCCATTGGCCAAAGGATATCTGATGTGCCATCTGTGCGGGTTGGTCAGTGCAGATCATGTGTGATACATCGCTGCTGTGTTGCGTGTGTACGCAGAAAAAAAACGGGAACTGTGACGTACATGTACAGTGACTGAGATAGGATTTAAAGAAATCAATGAATAAAACTAAACTGAATGCCTTTCAGCACATTATCCACAAAAAGGAAACTTCCTCTCTGCATAACCTAATCCTATGAATGAATTTCACTCAGATGCAATCAAGCGCAATTTTTGCAATTTGATCTTTAAGGCTATGCCTATCTTCAAATATGGAACACACAACTTAAATAATAAAACAATGAGATTCAAATAAACTTGTGTTTTCTGGTAGCCGCAAACTACATAAAACCAGACTCAAAGGTTTTCTCCCTACTTTGAGATTTTCCCCTTATAATCCTGCTTTAGCAGAGCTATAAAAAGGGCTAAACAGACACTGACAACAGACAGTATGTTTTAAAGCAAAATATATTTTCTGCTGGGTATTTGTAAGAATCTATAGTAAC
Source organism: Rhamphochromis sp. 'chilingali' (assembly GCF_963969265.1). Taxonomy (NCBI): domain Eukaryota; kingdom Metazoa; phylum Chordata; class Actinopteri; order Cichliformes; family Cichlidae; genus Rhamphochromis; species Rhamphochromis sp. 'chilingali'. The sequence continues at coordinate 17,258,258 of NC_137947.1, read as the reverse complement.
TGACACTAATTCTGCATATGTGCTTGCTTTATGTAAAACCTTTGTAGAATTTATAGAAAATGTAGTAAAACAACCACTTTAGTCTGCACACATGAAACATGTTGAGGTATATATGCACTACCACACAAAAAATGTAACTAGAACATTTTCTATTTACAAGGTGTGAGGTATTTTCATATAATAACCATCTGTTTTTCTAATTAAAAATCCATCCTAACTTACACTTTTGACATGACAAGAAGAAAATGAGGTAAAATTAACACGCATGTAAATCCATAGAATAATGCTTAAGTGCTAACACATAATAGTTGATAAAGAAGCTAATATCCATCATTGGAGAAGCTGGAAAAAAGTCTTCTTTAGAAAGTCATTTGATATCGTTCTGATTGAAATCAATGGCAAAGGCTTTTTCTTTTCTGTTTCAAATATTTATAAAATGAATTATTACTGATAGTTAAAAATGCTGCATTGTGATAACAAGAGAGATGCATTATACTTCAGTCTGAAAAAAATCAACTTCAGCACAGCCTCTACCCTGGTGCAAATCCTTGACATAACGGCCATCGTTCACATCTTTGCAACAACCTCCTCGGCCTAGAACAGAGGAAGAGATGAGATTTAAAGCAAGGCAGAAAATATGATCATTCCCCTGAATATTGTAGTAATATAAGCCTAACAGCACTGGATCTTGAGCCACTCCTCATTTCTGCATGTTTTGCTAGGATAAAGGGAAAAAAGTGCAACAATTCTTTTAAAACGTGCCCAAATTTTTAGAATTATAGTATATAAGACAAAAACAGAGTTTGTAGAGTTCTAACAAGCTTTAAAGTCAATAAAAACCTATACTTTTCAACGCATCTTTAACTCTATGAGACAAGCTTTCTTGTAATTTAATTTAGCAGTCTTCTTTGGATGTTGGCTGCCTTTTGTTCTGTTCTCTGTTCTCTTCAAAAATTTGAGGTCTGGGCTCTAGATCTGCTGATCCATCGACTGATCGACTGAAGGGCCCAATGCCTCACTCAGGGCATGTGTCAGGTCTTTTCTTTTCTTTTAAAGCATATACTGCACAGCATGCCTAGACGTTTTCAACTAATAGCACTTTGAAACTCACCTTGTTGAAGCAAACATATTTTTTATGTCTATCCAACTGTGTTAGCTTTGGCTTTTTTCATAGACTAAAGAAATGGGGGGAAATGATCTGTCTTTGCAACAGGCTGTTCGAAACAAAGTGCCTAAAGATAGAATTTAAAATAGGTTTGTTACTAAGTTGTTTGTTATGTGTAGGCACAAGTGTCTTTATTATGTATGTCTGATTCAGGTCAGTGTTAGGTGGCTTAACACACAAAAAAAAAAACATTCAAAAAACAAGCCAAATATCGAGAAATAACGGGTGGCTCAAGACTTTTTCACAGTATAGTAGAGCTAGTATTTCTATTATTTATTCCAAAAATAGAAAGTAAGACATTGTTCTATAACAATGTCACTGCCATGTTTTCTGTTGTTGTTTTAACTGAGGGTTTTTTAATATAGTTCAGCTGTGAGTCTGCTGTGGTCAGCTTTGGCCTTATTCAGTCTGTCCTCTGACCTCCTCCTCACCTTCCTGTCTTCACTGGAACCTTTATTAACCAGGCCCTCATCACTGGTGGCCTGCAGACTGTCGAAGGTACCCTGCCTCTCCCTTTCCATGCCTCCTGCTGAGCCTCTGTCTCTCCTTCGGTTCTTCCAGCTCTCCATTATACCATCCAAACAGGCCAACCTGGTGTCAGTGGTGCATGCATACATGCCTACAGGCACTGCCAGCACCATGGCTAAAACTATCACTACTATATGTATCAGCTTCTCCCTCTGTTCCATCTCAGTGATGTCACTTCCTGTTACAAAGATGATGCACTGTTCTGGGCGTGGTGCGTGATTCTTGAGGGTTACACAAATTTCATATTTAGTTGCAGGCATCAGGTCCGAGATGGAGTAAGAATTAATCCCAGGTCCAATGTAGATTATTTCTTTTTTATCAGCATCTGCACGACCAAAGTGGATCGTGAACCAGGTTTCAGTGGGACGTTCTAGGGCAGCGAACCACTCAATGGAGATACCCCGTATTGTTTGCTTGGCGATGCGGATGTCGATGTAGACATTTTCATCACCAGCCCGCGGTACAGCTGGGAGGAGTGAAGACTGGGAGCTTCCTGCAGAGCGCACCTCTAGAAAGATGCTGACGGAGGAGTTTCCAATGAAGTTGACAGCGATGCAAGTGTAGACACCATGATCAGCTGCATGGACAGAGGGGATCACCAGGAGGGATCTGATGGTGTCATCATCCACTCTTTCTTGAGATTCTGGGATGACATTAGGGCTGTTATTTTATGGGAACAACAAGCTTACAGAGTAAAATATTTTTAAAAATTAAAGAACATTAAATAAAATTAAATAAAAAGACTAAACAAAAGTGTCCTGCAACTGATCTTCCACAAACATACATAGAATTAAAGAGTCCTGTACTTTATTAGACAGTCATAGATACACATTGTCTGTTTTTTGTTTTAAACAGTTAAACAGTAAAATAACAACTAATGTTCATTATATATTGTACAAACCTAAGCTGAAGTGATCATTACCCTGATAGGAGCTAAAAAGTTCAATTTACTGTAACCTGCACTATATTTCCATCTATAACAAATCCCAAGAATTTTGCAACTTGAACAATTTTGTTGTTCTCAAGTCAAAATAGAGGATGGTTTGTTTTGCTTCATCCACAAAATCGAAGGTTTAAAATAATAATTATTCTCCTGTGATCTCACATTGTAGACTGTAGTTATTATACTTGCATGGCTCAATATTGTTATAATGTTTGAGAATATTTCTTATGAGCTAAGACAGATGAATGTCAGCAGCAGAAATAGTGGTGGAATAGCAATGGGGGCAGTAGTGTGATTATTATGAGTTTGCATGTTGTTTGATTGATCTGCAGTAAGCACTCCTCTCAGCAAGTTAAGTCTAATGACATGCCGGTTTATTTAATTACAAGGTGGCCAAACAAGATGGACAGCAGTGTAGACTCTTAATCAACACTGACAGTGTTGTGCAGATTGGGAGATTGGTGGTGCTTACATCACCATGTGCATACATTGAGTTTTAATCCTCTTGATCTTAATAAAGGTTTGCTGCACCACCATTGAAATGTGTGTTTAAGTATCAGATGTGCAGTAGTTTATTACACACTATGGTCACCACACTCTTACCATGAAATCCTCTGATTATCTTCAGACCATATGTCCACCACACTGAAGGGTCAGGCCTTGCTTTGGCGATACATTGCAGGGTGACGTTGGCGCCCTGTGGCAGGCTGATGTTGGCTGATTGGGTGCTGACTTCGGGCTTCATGCATGCCTGTAGCTCTATCTCATGGAAGAACTTGCCCGCCCTAAAGTCCGGCCCTGAGCAAGTCAAGTAGGAGTTCATCAATATAATCGGAGGGCTCAGAGACCTTATGAACTCCACGAAGCCCTTTAGGCGACAATCGCAGAGCCAGGCATTGTCGTGGAGTGCCAGGACGACGTTTGGCCCAGATGTTGTCGCCTCCCGCTCCTCCATGTTCTGTAATTTTTGGTAGAGAGGCCAGTTTTGGAAGACCTCCTTCGATATCACCGTAAGACGATTGAAGGATAAGTCTAAGTAAGTCAGACCTGGCAAAAACCTTAACGCATGCTCCGGTAGGACGTCCAGCTGGTTGTGCTTCAGATCCAGGATCTTGAGAGCCGGCGTGTCCTCGAATGCTGTCCATGGTACTGAACGTAGCTTATTGCCTTGCAAACGGAGCTCGGTTAAGTTCCTCAAACCCTCCAGACCCTTTGAGTTTATCAGTGTGATTTCATTAAAGTTCAACCACAAGTTCTCCAATGTCAACGTTTTTGAGAAAGCCCCTCTGGGTATTTCAGTAAACTGAGACTTTTCAATTCGTATTTTTGTCAACTCATGTGGAAGGTCTTGTGGTATAGCCCCAAATGCTCTCTCCTCCATACATATTAATGACCTAAGATTAAAAGAAAGAGTTTATATGATGATGTTATTATTTATTGTAATATCTGACTGACTGCTAGGATCCGTCAAAAAACAAATGTTACCTTCTGGAGGCAAATAACTATATAACTATGTATTATAACTATATTCTGTATCACTGACTCGTATACACCCACAGACATATAAATAAAACAGAAATCGCCAGGAGGACTGAACTACTTGAAACCAGTTCTTACCTTCCATGTCGGTCTTCTACACAGCTGCACCCGCGTAAACACTGAGAAAAAGTTTCACAAGCCTGAATGTTTATTAAAGCTATAACAAGCAGGTAACAAATTATGTCCATAGTCCACAAAAAAAAAAAAGATCCTGAATTTGAGGGCTACATTCGTGCTCCAGACATGCCGAGTGCGGCAGACCAGAGAAGCCTATTAAGCTTAATCCCTGACGTACAGTGCAGGAAGAAGTGACATTTAAATCTTGGGCAAGACACGCACGATTAACACTTAGTGTCACTAGGTCTGACCCACTGTGCCTTTTAGATAGCTCTATATTCTGATTAGTAAACTATAAATAGTTCAAAGTTTGATATTGTCCAAGAGATTAAATATGCAGATATATAAACAAAATATTTTTTAATGAACTTTGTAAGTGAAGATTACAGAGACCCATAGTATCTCAGAACCAAAGTATGGAGACTGATTATTATTGTGAGGTGAAGTAGAGTTATAAGAACACACAATATCACTCAAGTACATGCAGTATAAAAGTTTATTTAACTATATTCAAATAGGTAAGTATCATTGGAACGAACAGATCCACTTTTAATGGGGTAATGATGCCTCTAGGTGGCACAAAATAGTCACATGGAAAGATTTTAAGTATGTGCCTCATTGGGGGAATATAAATGATTTAACATTTCCTTTTTGCACCATCTCCACCCTATTTACATTGTGTCATAGTTCAGTCCTTCAGTACTTCTCTCCAGCTCCAGCTTCTCTCCATTCACCAGAGAAATGAACCATGCCTATGTGTATATCTTCTCTCAGAACATATGACAGATATATACAGAGGCACAGAATTAACTGCATATGTATATGTGTACATAATCTGATAAAGTATTTACAAATCATACACATACATATATGATATAAACAATGGATTGTCTACCATTGACTTCCCTTTAAATTAAATTGGATTGGAGAGGTTTCTTCGCTGGGCCGTGCACGTGAGGTGGAATAAAACTTTAGTGTTTGCTGTGCTCTTTCACTTCATGCATCATGTTTTCTTCTTACAGGCTTAGTGATAAAAAACATTCTTTTAGACATAAAAGCATGAGCGCGCTTGCAGTTTAATATTAATGGATGAATATGCGTGTAACAGTCCAGTGAGTTTCACTACATCTGCAAGAAACATGAAATTTTCCAGATCTACGCAGTTTCCCAAATTCTTTAAACTGATATTTCCATTATTGTGCAGCGTGCAAAAGTCCGTTGATAGAAGTTGGCTCTCTGTGGCGGTGGAGTTGGTGGCATTATCCAGCGAGGAGGGATGGGAGGGGGTGTATGGGAGCGCGTTACAGGGGGACTGACGTCAGGATGCTGCTGAGGGGAAGAATATGGGTAATGCTGGGGATACGGATGTGGGTTGAGATGGGGATGAGGGTGCCGGTGGGCATGTGAACGAGTTTTGGGGTTTGGACTGTGACGTGAGTGTGGGTGAGTGCGGGGAAGATGACGTGGAGCAGGAGCCGGAGCTGGAGCATGACGTCAGCAGAAGTACTCATTAGGCTGTCCCTCTATTTTAGCTGTGGCCTCGGAGTCCAGGCTGGAGCGGGCTGACAGCAGCCGGTTGGACTCCTCGGGATTCAGTCTGTTCAAATACTCACCCTCGAGCCCTTTGGCCTTTGTGCCGGGTGAGAGTGTTTCAAATGTAACATATGAATCTTGGATGTCTTTTGATTTCTTTCCCCAGTACTTCTGAATGCGTCTCTTCAGCGCCCCGCAGCATACAATAACAGTGAGCGGGACTGCAATGATACAGGCCACTGTGATCACAATAACATTAATCAGCTTCTGGGTACCAGTAGCACTAGCTGCTTCATCAGTGGAGAATATGACACACTGCTCCTTCTTGGGGATCAGACCCTTCACACACACACAAGCAATGTACTTGGTCCTGGGCACCAAACCATCGATGGTTACACGGTTCTGCCCAGCTCCAACATTGATCTTTCTCATGTCCCTCTCTCCAAACACTGCATAGAGCACACTAAATGCTGTTGTGTTTTTGGCTTTAGGGGCTCTCCAGTTTAGAGAAATTGTATTGTCTGTGTCCCCTACAACTTTTACTGAGCGGACCACTCTGTCCGGGTCCTGCTGTAACGATGAGGCGTTAGCTGCCAAGTTACTTAGATTAGTCTTTTCCAGATCCAGCAGTGCATCTGAGTTGGGGGAGGTGGCAGGCCCTGGGGTGGCTCCTTCAGTCAGGCTGTAACTGGATAGTCCAGGATCAGGCCCAACACCAGGCAGGAGGCCAGGATCCAGGGCCGGCAAGGATGAAGGAGCAGAGGTTGGAGCCACATATCTGGCCACCAGTTTCTCCTGGTAGGCAGCTTTGCCCATTTGGTTTGGTTTTTTGATTTTGGGCTTCTTGTCATTGTTGGTTTGGTTCCCCTCTGGTTTTGGCGAGTTGGAGACAACGAGGGAAATGACAGCCTCTGCATTCCCTGCGTAGTTAGTGGCCTTGCAGATGAATTTACCTGAATCACGGTAGGACACTGCTGGTACACTGAGGATTGACCAGGTGATTCCTTCCTTTGAGGTTTCCTGCTGGACTGTAGTGGCAGAGATGGAATAACACAGTTATAAAATAACAACAGAAGAACGATTTAAAAAAAAATAAAGTAATTTGACACCGGAGACGTCCCCTTTGACAAATGTGAAAAGAGACAACAAGCTGGTGATTACACAATGTTGCATTGATGATCAGTGTTGCGTAACTCACTGTGTTGGCAATAGATGTCACTCAGACTTACTAACTCCACTCGTGGCTCTCTATTTAATTAACAGCAGCAATACAGAGCACACAAAATCATCTTATCTCATCTATCCAAATAGCTGCTGACTCACCTGTTCCATTGAGGGCTCGTCCATCTGCCCTGCGCCATGTCAAGTCTGGGATGGGGACGCCAATGGTCCCACACCGGAGCAGCACATTGTTTCCAACAGCGCTCCTTACTCGTGCCACAGCTGTGTGGATACGTGGAAGCTGACAGCGGCGAAGCTCTGCGTCGCTGAACAGGACCCCCGACACGCTCTCCGGAGCTGAACATCGAAGTCTCGTGTCGATGAAAGCCACTGAAAGAGTCGGAGACTTCTGGAACTGGACCAGGTCATAGAGCCGGCAGTCACACACCCAGGGGTTGTCATGGAGACCTAAGGGCAAGGGTACAAGTGAGGCTACAGGAGGAAGACAAGTGTCCAGCTGTGGACGAAGTGATAGACCAGCCTACAGATGGTTGGTGTGGATGTAGGGATGTTAATCCTGTAAGAGGATTAATATTTAATTCATAAACTACATCATGGCCATGACTATGGCAATGATGATGATGATGATGATGATGATGATGATGATGATGATGATGATGATGGTGAAAATTGACTAGAGATCAAGATCAAACTTTGCTGTCATTTCACACTCCCTACAAGAAGATTATAAGAAGACTCGTTGTTGATCACAACACCTCCACCAACAGAGTGCATAGAGTTGTGTGTATTTTTATATATATACAATTTGAACTGTGTTTTTCTTTTTTCTTTTCTTTAATAAAATGTAACTTAAATCCACCCATTATAAGAGATAATGTTTTAAACAAAAGCATCTTAAATCTGCTATGTTACACTCTAAAAGCATGTAATAGATGTCAATATACAGCCTGTTAATATTAGTTATTAAATATGGAATCTAAAGATGAAATATCAAATATTATAAGAGCTTCAGAAATTATTATTGAAATTGTTACCTTCATATTAAAGACAAGATGTTACTTTTTTCCAATGTTACTTTTTATACAATATGTTTTTACTCACCAGAAACAGCTGTTGTTGTCAAATTATATATTGCTTATGTAAGCTTAAGATGCTTTTTAAAAAAATTTAAAAAAAAGTTGCTTTGCAAAAAGTTAGCACACTTTCATTAAGCTCAGAAGAAAACAATGCACCTAAAATGCACTTTAAAGGATTTAAATGGAGACTTGATGTTAGGATGAGCACTGCCTCTCACCGAGTATCATCTTGGAGCTGTCTGGCCCTTGTGCAGGCTTTGCAGCCAGCCAATTGGACAGCACTTCTGCAGGTAGGGTCACCAGACTGTTGCTGGACAGATCCAAGTAGGTGAGGTTCTTGATGTACGTGGTGGCCTCCGCGGGCAGGGAAGTGAGCTGGTTGTTGTGCAAATCGAGAAGTCTGAGGCTGGGTATATCCATGAGAGATTCCCAAGGAAAGGCGGTAAGGGCATTCCCGTCCAGCCGAAGCTCTTCCAGGTTATAAAGCCCCCGGAAACTGTCCGGGTTCAAGGCGGACAGCGTGTTAAAAGACATCCACAAGAATTCCAAACTGGAGAGGTAGTTGAAGGCTTCGCTGGGTATCTGCTGGATGGATGTCTTCTCAATCCGCAGCTTGGAGGTGTCAATAGGAAACCCGACAGGCACGAGAGATATATCGGGATCATTGCAAATCACGCTCCTAAAAGTCGGAAAATATTTGAGTTAACTTCACAAATTGCATTTGTGCATAGTTTACGAATCACTAAAACTTTAAACTAAATCGACAATTAATGACAACAAATGTGTATTCAAAAGTTCACAAGCAGCAAAAGTTATGTGGATAATGATATTTTTTTTAAAAAAACTTATTCCCCGTCCTACCAAAACACAAAAAAGCATAGATGAAAGCCTGAAAGTGCCTTTGAAAGATAATCCCGCATTAAATAAAATTGGAGCGGCATGCACTCCCTGAATTATCTTTTGTACACGTGTTCACCTCTGTGCAAACATCTGTCCTCATATGATGACAAAATGCATCACTGTGCAAAAAAACAAATAAAACAAAACAAAGAAACAAACACACAAAAAATACCACACAAGATACATTCATTTCACTTTGGGCATCCAACTTACCTCGCCTTTGATCCATCACTCAGGTTGTGGTAAAAGCAGCTGCACTGCGAAGGGCAGGCGCTCACTGGGGAAAAAAGTTGACCCGTGGCCACGTAGAGCCCCAGCAGCAGGACGAGGAACATTTTGGCCAACTTTTATGCATACGCAATTTGCCTACATGCGCCCACTTTGCGCCCACTGAAGTCAATCAGACTATTTTTTTTCTCTTTCATTTACAGGAATGTCATCCGTACGGCGCTGTCCCACCGCTTCGCTGCCCCATAGTGATCAGACTACTATGAGTCCCGAGATAAAAAAGGATAGACAAGGATTAGCGAAAAGGCTGGCGTTCGTTTCATCTGGATGCGTATTGCCTCCCGGAATCGGATAGGCTGCGCAGAGACGTCCCTATTTATTACCACAGAAAAACACTTCCGAAATGGTCATAATCCACTGTGATGTTTGCTTTTTTTTCTTTGCCTCAAATGTAGCATGTTTATTTGAGCCCTGCCGTGACTGTTAATCATTATGAGTTTTTTCAGTAAGTAGCACGTTTTTTTTACATTACCATCTGAATTTATCCAGATTCTTGATCCTTATGAGACTTGGAGAGATCTCTGTCCCCTCTCCCTATATTGAAACCTGAGGAATCCACAGAAGTCTAGGGACAATAGCATGATTTCATGTAATTTCCACAAATGTTGATCAATAAAGAAAAATCTGAACTTGACTGTTAGTGTTCACAAGTTTTTGTCTTGAAGCACACAAACCCACTGTGTGCTATATTGTTTGTTTGTTTTTTATGCTGGTCCAGTTTTTGTTTTTATCCTCTATCATTTTAGGCACCTTGCACAGCTGATTTAACCACTTGATGTCAGTCTGTTGATCAAAATCTTTGATTCTTTGCACACAAGAACAAAAAATTATAAACAGAGATACAGAACAGCAGCACTGGCATGGCTCCGCTGTAGAGTGCTTCCAATAAATAATTGGTTAAGATAGCTTTACTGAATTGCAACACATTGCACACACAGGCTGCAAAGCACTGGTGTGAAAACGGTAGTCTTAATCTTAATCTTAATTTTGAATAATGTGTATGAATGCAGATAATAGCAAATGCCCACAGACATTTATCACTGTGTATTTTTAGTATTATGGCTTCAGTTGTACTTTTTAGGCTTTTCAGTTTTAAATCTAAACACTGATGCATGGGGAATGCAGGTGTGGTTCTGATTGGCAGGGGCATTGTTTTGCAAACACTTGTTGTGCCTCCATGAAGCAAACCTGTGTATATACACGGCTGTGGACTCGGTCAAACCCGAGTCTCGTCGTTTAACTTCAGCAGCCGCTGCATCCTCACCGGGACACCACAACACAAAGGCTTGTTGTGCAATTAATAGAAGGCTTTATTGTTGCGGCGAGTAAATGCGCATTAAGGGTTACGTTCCGCGTTCATTAAGACATTCCTGCGCGGATTGGGGCGACAGAGAGGCTTTACATAATAAACTGCAAGCATTCACGTGAAATGCCCCTTTAAAAGCCGGCTCTCTTCGGTCACACCGAGGGGCATCGTAAACAAGCGGAACGAGAGGAGTCTGTGACAGCTGCACTTTGGTGTGTCAAACCAGGCTTCAGGATGGTTTCTTCGTACCCTTTACCGGAGGGCTTCTCCGAGTTTGATGTGTTTTCCCTGGGATCTTGTCTGCTTGTGGAGGGTAAGTTATGTCTTGGAATTCAGCCAAATACTACGAGGACTTTGCCTGCTGTGTTTGCCATTAACCTACGCCAGGACATGTCTCCTCCCGGTCACTGACACGGACCCGTTTCTCTGTAAACTTGCAAAATAATGCTTACTTATGGTCTAAAAACAAAATAAAATAAAATAAAAATGAATGCGACGAATTTCGCCTGAGGTGTGAGCTATTTCGCAGTAAGCATCGCTGTGCGCGCTGATTTGCATTGTGTGCGTTTTTTGTTCCCCTTCCCCAAAGGTCTGCTGGGCTTCTTTCTAAATGCGGTCACAATGCTTGCTTTCCTCAAAGTGAGAGAACTGAGGACTCCCAGCAATTTCCTAGTATTCAGTTTAGCAATGGCTGATATTGGCATCTCCATGAACGCCACGATCGCCGCTTTCTCCAGCTTTCTGAGGTGAGTGATGTAACCACCCCTTTCATAATGGACATCGAGGTCCATCCGCATGTGGGTGGGATGAAATGTAATGAGAAAATAATGCCGGTGACAATAGGCTACTGCTGGCCACCTGTTGTGACGAATCATCTGTACAGAGCTGTATAATCGATGTAGAGTGGTCCAATTAAGGCTGTACAGTGAAGAGGGTCAGTACAGAGCATATTCAAACTGCAATCAGGAAATGAGACACGTTGCTCTCAGTGTTCACCAGTTCATGGATTAAATGTTATACTAGTGATTTGTTTATGTATTTTACTAAAATTGGTGCTTAAGGGGTTTCTTGTGTCAGTCAACTTTGAATACATCCTCTGTCTTTAGGTACTGGCCTTATGGCTCTGATGGATGCCAGACTCATGGTTTCCAGGGCTTCATGACAGCTCTTGCCAGCATCCACTTTGTAGCTGCTGTTGCCTGGGACAGATATCACCAGTACTGCACCAGTAAGTCAATATCTGGCTGATGATACCAAATGCAGTCAACTTTTCCTCTCCTATGTTGCACAAATGTGCACATAAATCAGCCAAGTACACTGCTGTCTTTAAATTTTCTACAGACAAAATAATGAGACAATATGCAAATAAATAGCAACCTGAACAGTTGCTATAACACAGGCTGACACCTCTGTACTAAAACTGCAACCTGGAAGGCTTGAGTGTTAACAATAAGTCCTACACCTTATTTTTAAACATCATTACCAGGGTACATGGGCAAGAGGAAATGACTCAACTCAAATGTCCCTTGGTTAGTGCAGGGTTTATTACACTGTTGTTAACTCTGTTATAACTGTTGCAAACAAGCAGCTCTAGTTAAGATATTAGTTTAGCTAAGAATGCACATTTGTTTCTTAGCAGCAGTGTGACATTTAAAACAGAAACAAAATCAGTAGCCTACTTGAGTATGCATTCATTGTGTTGCTGGTGTTTAGACTAGTCATAAAGAATATTGTTCTTCCCAGGGACAAAGCTGCAGTGGAGCAGTGCCATCACTCTGGCTGTGTTTGTGTGGCTGTTCACTGCCTTCTGGTCCGCCATGCCCCTCATTGGCTGGGGAGAGTACGACTACGAGCCCCTCAGGACTTGCTGCACACTGGACTACAGCAAGGGAGACAGGTACCATATACAAACATAATTTCTGCACAGTGCTTGCAAGATAAATATATGTTATTTTCACTTTTTTTTAACCTGCTGTGTGTGTCTCTGTCCATAGAAACTACGTGTCCTACTTGGTTCCAATGAGCATCTTCAACATGGGTATCCAGGTGTTTGTCGTCATGTCTTCTTACCAATCCATTGCACAGAAATTCAAGAAGACAGGAAACCCCAGAGTAAGTTCAGTAAATTAAATTATGCACAAACTTTAGCAACATAAGATTAGAAGAAGATGTCTTTTGCTGGGGAAAAAGGTGTTGTAGATTGCACTGATATCCAGATTCACTTTGGAGTAGCAAGAAACGCATACAGAACAAATCCAAACAAGTTTAACTGAATTTTGGGAATTACTCCAAAATCAAAGAATCTGACATTTATAAGAACAGATGCATAAATCCTCTAAAATATGTAGTCCTTGTAAAGGCTCTCTATGCTTTGAAGTTGCCCACTGAAAGAAATCAGAGGGATTCTCCTCAACCTAGCATAAGCACAATAGCCTCATGTGGCCTTTATTCAGAGACACAAAACAGTGTGTGAATGAAGAGCATTTACGCTGGGATATATGTAGGTCATTACCACAGGGTGAAGATCAGTGGCTTTAGCTGGGAATGTGGGTACTGGTGTGCAGTGAGAAGAACAATGTTCATTAGGGGAGTTCTGGAGGGGTTGAATCAGGTGACCCGCTTTGTGTTGCATAAGCTCATTACTTACAGTCATCCGAGCTGGCTGGAGGGACACTTTGATTACAAACACAAACTGCCCAGTAGATACACCCAGTACTCCACCAGAGAATAGAGATGGCACGATACCACTTTTTCATGTCCAATACCGATATCATAAATTTGGATATCTGCTGATACCGATATGAATCTGATATAGTGTGTTTTTTAATCAATAAAACTGTTTTTTTAAATATCTTGCTGCTTTTTGTATAAGTTCACACTCAAGTTTAAAAACAAACAAAAACTAAAGCTATTCTGTTATACCTGTATGCAAAAAATACACTACACCCAAAATATTTCATAGTTCAGCAATACTGATCAATCTAATAAACTTAAACCTACTCCATCCTCCCTATTCTGGTATTTTAAAGAGTAAGCAACCTAACTAATAGGGCTCTAAAACTCCCAGCAAAAAAATAAATAAAAATAGGGAACCACCCACCCTCCACCTCATGATGCTTAATTGATGTAATCAACTTTAATTTGATGCAGTGTGGGGAAAAAATGCACAGAAATCAATTATTTTTCAAGAATAATTAAATAGATTCAACATCTTTCTTCAACAGAACTGCAGACTGCACAGATGGTATCTTCCCAAAGGAAAAAGTACTATAGCTTACTAGGGTATATTAGACTTAATAGTTACTATGTACAGTAATGGACTTCTATAAATTTTACATCAGATTAAAACTTTGGTTGTAAGATTCAGATAATTATTTATTAAAAGCTGGACATTTTAAATGAGAATAAGAAAGAAAAGTATGTCTTTGTGCCCCCTTTCCCTGTTCATGCCCTATCGGCCCCCCTGGCTAAACTTTGCTAGATCCGCCCCTGCACAGTTACCAGCCGTCAGCTGCGTAGAAAAGGAGCCTGGTGTAGAAAGTAATATTAAATAAATTCTAACAACAGCTTATCAAGCTTAAACGTGCTGCTGTTGTTCAGCCGCTGGTTTCCTCTTTCTGGCGCGAAGTGAGCGATAGACAAGCAAGAGAGATGGACTCGCGACAGAAAAGCCGATCAGCTGATCATTGATCAGTTTCATGATTTCATGATTGAAGTAGCAGCAGGAGAGGGAGGGAGAGAGAAGAGACAGTCGCTCCATATATCGGCTGTAAAGCTTAACGCGGGAATGCTTTACAAACATTCAGAGATGAACTTACACACTTGCTTTACTTCTCTCTGGGATAACTTCCTCGGAGATGAAATGCCAGATTGGTAGGCTATACACACAGCCGCTCTATCACCTGAGGCATACTGCTGCCACGGTTAATGATCCAAGTTATGCCTTGTCGCAAGTTTTGTGAGGTGCTTTTTTTATATTTAATGGATCGATTACATTTTTTATTTCTCTCCGATATCCGATCCAATTTACGTCAGTATCTGACCAATACCGATACTAATATTTGGATCGGTCCATTTCTACCAGAGAACAGTAATTATGTAATAATCAAACAGTTTACAGTCAAATTATTAGAAAAGGGGGAAAGTCTGCATTAAAACTTGGAAGCAGAACAACGCCTAGGAATGTGACACAACCTAAATTAAGGAGAGAAAATGGTCACAAATAATTTGGGGTTATCTAAAAGAAAACTCCATCTTGTAAATGTGTAATCAGTTTTACAGAGCTGATCATTATCCCTTCTGGAAAGGTTCAAGCATAAGCAAATGTCAGTGTTTCTTTTCAGCTACTTACAGATGATTAAATATAAGTATGTAGGGAATCCCCGATATATGTGGATGGAGTTCGGAGATTCTTTTCACAGTCTCAGCACCACACAGATTCACCATGGTGCTAGAACACTTGGACATTTTGACTTTAAGTGGACTCGTATGTCATTGAGGGTTTTTTTTTTCTTTTGGTTTGTTTGTATTAGAAAAAGACAGAAAACAGTAGTTTGTGAGCCACAGATTTATCTGCCAGGCACAACAGCAGTAAGTGCCTGATCAGGATTTAACAGACAGTGACTTTGTGTACTCTTCCACAGCTCAGACAGATCACAGTTTCTTAGCTATAGTTCCATTATAGCTGTTGGGACAATTTTATTTAGTTTTTTGTAAGCTTAGTATATTTGCTGTTATTTAAAGTACAGCCTGTTTAAGTCAGCAATATTTTTTCCGTCTTTTTAGCTTTAATAATAGAGACTTTGTGGTACTGTGCAGTGTTTACATGTTCTCCCTGTGCTTTTGTGGGTTCTCTCTGGGTACTCTGATTTCCTCCCATGGGCCAAAGAGACGAATGTTAAGTTAATTGGTGAGTCTAAATTTGATGTAGGTGTGGATGTGAGCATGAATGGCTGGCTCTGTGTTAGCCCTGTAATTTGTCTGGCAGCCTGCCTAGTGTGTATTCTGTGTGTCACCCACTGTCAGGGGTGATACAGAAAATAGATGGACGGATGGGATTTTTATAAGCTTAAATCAGGCTAATGTCCAGCAAAAGCACTACAGTGCATATGGCTTTATTTTGATAAAGTATCATTAAACACAGAGAATTTTGTCTATTCTTGTCTGACTTGGTCTGATTGTTATCACTTCTTTATTTCGAGCATTTTGGAGTCTTCATCTTTCTCTGGGGATAAATTAAACAATCCTCTATAAACAAAACTATTTTATTTACCTCATGAACCTAGAAGCAAGCTCATTTTACTGAGATAACATTAACACTCAGTGTAGGACGGTCTTTCACAAACACACATTTGATAAAATGGCCTCAAAAACAAATTGTTTATAGAGGTTTAGCTAATGTAATGTTCCCATTTGAAAGTCAGTTCATTCAATTCTACCAAATTGGTAGCAGTTCACCTAGATTGCACTGCCAACATCGTCCTCATAGAGCCTAAAGTTTAAACCTGCTTTCATACAAAAAATGAAAGCCCACAAAATATTTGAAAATCACTAATGTACTCTGATTGCTTGGCACCTGTTTTCAAAAGATTACTATATCACAAATCAGGAGCAAAACAAGAACTTATATGTCTTTATAAGAGGCAGCTGGTTGTGATGGTAGCCCAGTTAGTTGGGTGCTGCTTGAAATGTGTGAAATCATTATGGAGAATTTTTTAAAGCTGCTTTGGTGCATACAGAAATGTGTTTTACTGAAATTTAACACTTTTTTTATCTCGACCCCAGCTATCAAATTAAATTTTTTAGAAAAAAAGTGTTCGGACTTTCCTTTTACAATGGGTCTTTAAGGACTCACTGTCTGGTTTCCCTATGGACGGTCTGTTTCCCAGGCAGTACAAACTGAGTGTGTAATAATAGCCTATTAAATAAGTAAGTAAATATTTATTTATAAAACATCCTTCAAGATAAATATCACAAAGTGCTTCACAATGAAATCATATGTTTTTCATCCCACTTTTAAATCAAACATAAACCCCGGTTTTTCATCATTTCTTATGTGTAGCATACATTTGTGGAGCTCTGTGAACAGAGTAAATCTAAACTCAATCTGTGCACACAGTAACCCAAAAAGTTACTATACAATTAAATGACCAAAAAGTGACAAATAGACATTTGTATGCACAGTAAGCAAAAGTGTTCAGTTCTGTGAGGTCAAAAATCTTTTTTTTTAAGGTAATATAGTGTCAGTGAAACGATGTTAAGAAAACTAAAGCTACTTATAGATAGGAATTGTGAAAACTATATGTAAATTTGTCAGTGCTGCTTTGTATGTGTGAACTGAATAATGTCTGCTTTCAGCCTTGGATTACACAGACCTGCCCTCTCATTCACCCACTCAGTGTTTTTGTTTTGTAGCTTAGCATTGATGATCTTAGCACAAACTCGTTTTCACCAGGGCATGTGACTTGCCTCCAAGCAGACAACCTCATGACACAAAGCCTTTTTCTCACCTTCACTCTTTGTGGTTTGCTAATCATTTTTGTTCTTATCCTCTCTTTTTCCCACTTTTCATTCCTTTGCACATTAATCCTCCCTCCACTACCTATTGTTTCCCCTCCACAGTTCAACCCCAACACTCCTCTGAAGACTATGCTGTTCTGCTGGGGGCCCTATGGGATCCTGGCTTTCTATGCTGCTGTGGAGAATGCAAACCTTGTCTCACCTAAGCTCAGAATGGTAACAACTATCATTACATACTTTGGCACAAAGTTTTTCTGACTCCACTTAGTAATGCATTAAAGAAATACAGCTTAGCTTAGCTGCTTGTTTTTGCATGTAGTTCAAATGTACATATTTAATATAAAACATTTGTTCCTTGAATTTAAAGAATTCTGCCCTTTGTTACAGAAGACATGCAAAGCGCCATGTAGAGTCCAAAACATGAATAAACAACACAAATTATTTCCTAATATTTCTGCTAAGAAAAATCTAATTGACCATAATATTTGGGTCCTGTCTCTGCAGATCGCGCCTATCCTGGCTAAGACTACTCCCACCTTCAATGCCCTCCTGTACGCACTGGGAAATGAGAACTACAGAGGCGGCATTTGGCAGTTAATCACCGGGGAAAAGATTGATGTGCCTCAAATTGAGAACAAGTCCAAATAAACTGAGCATGCAATAATTACATGCATTCTGTCCTTGTGGTTTCTCGCAGGTACATAGATGTTTGTGAGTGTCTGTGCATTTTGTGTGTCTTGAGCAGTGGTAGCCATTGCACCTGTTCTGCTCCCCGTTGTGTCTGCAGTTGTATTTCTAAAATGATTGTCACATTACAAAATAAACATATGAAATAACAAGTACCTCCTAATGGACTTTGGGAGATCAGCATTAGTTTATTGTGCTGTTTAATAATATACAGTTCCATACACAACAGCAGAAACTTTGGGCTTGGCTACTTCTGTAACCACATGAATTTCTCTGTCACTCAATTCAAATGTGATTTGTTTTAATTTTGAGTTCAGAATTAAACATATCCATCCATTCATGTTAATCCAGTTAGTTTTAATGCAAACACTCCTGCAGAGCAAGTGATGCACAGAGCAAATATGACTATTTATTCTTTTACAGACTCTGCTACAGCAGCCTGGGATATTTTAATCATTTTTCACTTTGCT
>NC_137947.1:16295168-16563449 GCF_963969265.1 Rhamphochromis sp. 'chilingali' | reverse complement strand
AAAATTAATGGACAGATGTACGTGTGTGTGTGCATGTGTGGCGTTTTTTTTCTTCCTCTCTCGTTCATTCTCTGTAAATTCATTACAACTCTACACGACCTCTGCAGGCTGCTGAACTCTTCGATTCAATAGAAGATTTATCATTCGCTAATCACCACAGCTGAATGACCCACAACTCAGCTACGCCTCTGAAAGCTTAAACAACCACAGCGCTGCAAGCCATAGCTTTGACTTTTCCCTGTGCATACTGTGTGTTCCCCCCTCTGCAGCAAACAAACAATACCTACAACCAACTGGAAACCTATTGATTTGCCCCAAACTGCAGTTACTTTAAAGCCCATTTGAGTCTGTCTCCAAAAGCTAAATCCCAATTTGTCTTTTTGTTAGTACCATTGTCTCCATGCTACATCATAACAGGTCTCACTGGTAATAGGACTACTGCTAATCTTGTAGACCTTCCCTCTCACCCTTGCTGGGATGCTTCTGTCACAAATAACCCCTGACACTCATTTCGACCCACTCCACCCTGACTGCACTTTCTTCTTCACCTGTCCGCTGCTTTGGATGGCTGACCCCAGGTATTTAAACTCATCTGCTTTCACTACCTCTACTCACTGTTACACCTGTCTCCCTCTCATTCATGCACCTGTTTTCTGTCTTGCTTCTACCGACTTTCGTTCCTCTTCTCTCCAGACTCTCTTCCACCTGCTCCCTACTCTCACTATAGATCCCAACGTCATCTGCAAACATCATAATCCACAGAGAGTCCTGGCTGACCTCATCTGTCAACTTGTCCACCATCACTCCAAACAGGAAGCGGCTCTGATGTAATCCCACCCCTCCCTCAGACCCTTCCACCTGTCACTTCTCCTGCACAGCCCTCACACACATCCACTCCAGACTTCCTCATAAAGTGACACGGTTCCTCTCTTGGCTCTCCTATCAAACACTTTCGTTAATTCCACAAAGACACAGTGACCTTTTTTATACTTCTCCATCAGCACTCTACAGCCTTCAGAGAGTTCCATTAGTACAAAAAGGTGCATGAATATAAATTCCTTTAAAGTAATTCAACACATGGCAGAACATACTCCATTCAGAATCCAATCCATTACAATGTTGCCTTCCTACAACCACATTATTTGACCAGTTCAATACTGTAAATAATCCTTAAAGTCTTTAATCTCAAGGGTCAAAATCTGAAATGGTGTATTTGTTTGTGTTTTAGCAGATAAACCCTGGTGGGTGTTATGGATTTAAGAAGGCAAAAAAAGAATTAGCATAAACAGACGAAATTAAATAAAAGCTGTGTGCATGCACACTTACATTACCCACACAGTTCACACAAAATGTGTTACTATTCAATTTTCACATTTAAGTCTTCTGTACGTTGCATACTTGCAGAGAAGGCTGAAAACATGACCAGGCTGTTAAAGCTCCTGCAGCGTACACCCACACATGTACTCTGATCACCCAGAACAACTGAAAACAGCACTTTATATTCCATTTGCAGAAAAAACCCTAATTTTACACATTTACTGCACTAGAATTCCGAATCTTAAATTTTTATCATGGAAAGTTGTGCTTCCATGACACTTTCATGGACTTTCAGGTTTGTTTGCTGTTCTTGTTACAGTTTTCACTTTGCCTTTAACAATGTGATATCCCATTGCTGATTATAATTATCTTTTAAAATACAATTATTGACATAATGATAATATTACATATTAGCACGACAGCACTTTGGGATACAGCCGCTCTACCTCCTTTCATTCCTACTTTGAGTGTGCATTTGAGTGTGCACACACACAAACAAAACCCCGACACAATAAAGTTAAACATCAACATGAGTGACAGTAATATTATATGTTATTTTTATATATTTTTTGTACTACTTGTAGCATTTTTTGTGTTCTGGTTTTAAGCAAAACAGGATTCAATCACATGAACATCTGCATCGTAGGTTCCTCCTTCAATGAAGACTAAGGTTTAAAAAATAGGTTATGAAAGTGACTTCTGAGGAAGTAAAGTTTTGCAGACTAAAGGCACAAATGCACACACGCGCACACGCATGTACACACATGAGCACACACACAGTTTTTAGTTGAATCATGGTGGTGCTTTCTTCTTTTGTTTTTGAACGCACAAGCTGCAGACAAAAAGGCACAAGATCTTCTTTCCGAACGCAAATAATAAAACGAGATCACATAAAAATCACATAAATCAAATGCCATCAATGTCAAAGATTCCATTATCAAGAACTCGTAGCCTGGAAGTACAGCTGGGGCGCACAAGTGTGCGCACAGGACAGACTGGAGATAAAGGGATATCCGAGTAAACACCGCTCTCATTCGCTCCTCTGTTGTTGAGATTGTAGTCACACGTCATCACAATATCAAGTATCCACAAGAAAGAGTGCCATCGAGGGAGGAAGCTGGCTTTCATATGGTTTCCTGTCCTGTCAGAGTCCAGTGGCCACTTAAAAGGGAAATACAGGCTGACTCTGAGGGGGCAGCTGTGCAGGAGAGCAGAACCAGATGAGCGAACACAACTATGCGCAGTACCAACCATTAATGGAGAGCTCGGCTGACCACAGAAGTTCCAGCAAACCTACAATAACTGTGTCCAGGAGGGGGAAAGAGGCATGATATACAAAGGAGGTCATGCACTTTAGAAAAATAAGTGGCAAATTGAACAAATTACAGATTTTTAGGTGCAGCTTTCTCCAAGATCTATCCTTAAATTGGATGCTGCAGTCTTTTCTGTAGAGAGGAGGAAATGATTAATCAAATGGCAGCCCTAAAGTGTCGTTGCTCAGCATCAGTGTGTGTCTCTATGCACTCGTGTAGGCGTTTAAAAAAAACAAAACACTGTGGAGACGTCATGAGAAGGAGACAAACCCCCCACTCCACAGACTGTATCTGTGCATTAATCGACAGCTTTCACGCCTCTGTGTGCGTTATGTCTGAGCTCTCATCAGACGTACGTGAGCTTGTGGTTTTCCCTTCTTCCGCCTCTTTTGTTCTGTCTGTCCCCCACCTTCTTTCATCTTAAGCATAATTATATCAATATGTCCAAGCATGAGAGACAGTGACCATCACATGCAATGCAGTACTGCATGGACGGTGGCCTATTCTATAGTCAATATAAAATTCACCAACAATGAAGCACCACAAGTTGGTTCTATAGTAGCTGCATGACAAAGTGAAAGCGATGTATGACCCGGGCCCGACTGCTCTGAGAAAGCATCAAAAGGTCCAAAGATACGGTGAAATATTTTTGTCACTCTACATGAAAGCCACATTTCCTCATTAGCTGCACTTGGGCGTGCACTCTCCTACATGACACGTCATTATTTATAACTTGCGTGAAAAAGTCAAGCTACAGATAATTAGTTCAGCGGAGTGCCTCCTAACTAGCTGCATTATTAGTGTTTGAACCCTTGGTCCCCTTGTGATAAAATCATTACACTGGCAGGCTCACAGAGACAAGCAGGAGAGGAAGGAGAGAAATGCTGACCGTGAGTCATCACATCAGTGAACTTTCAGTTTCAAAAGGGAACTCGCAGACTCTATTACTGGCACTCAGTTTAAAAAACAACAACAAACAACAACCAAAAACCGGAAAGAGAGGCCAACATGAAGTTCAAACACGTCTTTTCTTTATAGCTGGCAGCATTTAGCAGCTGCTCAGAGAAGCTTTAGCACCCCCCTTTTTTTGGGAAAATCTTTTAGTATGTAGCGTGAAGAGTAACAATGGCATAAACGCGCAGCTCTCAGTTCTGCCGAATATTAAAACCGCACTTGTGGGTTTTCAAAAAGGAGACTTTTTTAAGGGGAAACAAGAAGCAGAAGTGGAAAAGAAAGCAGCAAACACAGGTCCTGGTGCAAAATACTTCGCAAAATAAATTGTCAAAAGAGCACTGGGAAGGTACCCTGAAACTCCTGCAGCCTGTGCATCACTATCCTCTCCTTTCTCGGCCTCATCACCTTCTTGGCTCCTCTTCCTGATTTCTCCCTTCATCTCCCCTCTAGAGCAGGTTTTAAGCCCTGCCATGACATGTGACTGCACTAATCTCCCCATCACCCCCGTTACCAGCTGGCGATTTGACACAAAGCTTTGCGATTTGGTGCATCAGTCGATGATGTGATATGCCAAGCCACTGACTAACAGGGAAAATACATATTTAGATGTCAGACTTCTCTGCCGCTGAGACCTTGTGCGTTTATCTGGAGCAACTGTGTTTAACTATTAGCAAACACTCACAACAGCACAGGCTATTTTTTGCACTTACAGTTAAATGACAGAGCACATGACCAAAGACAGGGCTTAGTTTACAGTGTCCTGTACTTTGGCCGCCTGTTATCAAACACGATGACAGCACTCAAACTGAAAACAGTTTGAGGGAAGTTATATACAGTATGTCTGCGCACCCCTACTCATCCTGAACAAAAGGTCACCGGTACAAGAGAATGTGGGTCAACCGTTCACGCAGAGGAGATGGCGGAGGCTCCCCTATAAAGACAAAAAAAACCCAAAACAAAAAGATGCATGTGGGTACATGCACCGAATACAAACGTGCAAACAGGATCCCTCAGCGAGAGAGAACAAAGTAAACAAAAGACACAAAAGGAGGGCAAAACAAATGTAATGTACTCTCTCTCACACACACACAGCCATAACAACCACCATCACAGTGATAGATGGCTGTCTCTGTTCATTTTAGTCTTCATTCCTTTCTCTGACACATACGCATGCACGTAAAGAGACACATTCCTGGCAACTCTTTCATCACTCGGCGACTGCAGTGGAAAGAAGGCCTCAGCATAGCAAGCAGTGATATGGAGACCACAGTGAGCCTCACTTCCTGTTTATTATCACGATCTTTTCTCTGAATGAAGCCTCATACAGGATCATTTACTGTATAGACGTACACACGATGAAAGCAACGTTTCTGACAGGATCTATCTGCATTCGTCCCCGAGCGGGAGCAGCAGCAGTGTAAATAAACAAGAACAACAATGACATCAGTACAACTCACAAACAAAAGCAACACAAATACACACGGCAGCAACATCACCAAGAGGAAGAATCTGTACCTGAATCTTCATCTTCCAACAGGAATTCATGTCTGGATCCTGGAGTCACCTCACCCTTAGTCACACACACATAAGCTCATCCACCCACACACACACACGCGCGCACACACACTCACCCTCTCACACTGACAATGGCCGTTCAGGGAGGTTGCATGCCCCCTCTATAAATCCCTGAGGTGAGCTGAGACCGAGAGAGAGAGACACCGAGAAGGAGAGACAGCTGAGCCAATGCGGAAGTAACAATGTCAGCCGTCGCCGTGGCGACTGGAGCTACCTCAGCAGAGTGCAGAAACAAAGACAGACACAGGAAAAGATAGAGAGAGACGTCAGAGGGAGGGAGAATAAGTGGCTGCCCTACATTTCTTTAAACAGACACACACACAAGCACACACATGCATATACAAACACAGAGGCTGAGCTGCTACCGACGCTGCTGCTGCTGCTGCTGCTGGCTTGTCCAGGCTTGCTCGCCCTCTCCCACACACACAAACACACACACAGAGTCAATCTGATACTGTAATCCCATTGGCTGAGCCACTTCCTCCAGCTGATCTTGATGAGCAACGGGGGGAGGGGCAAATGTTGTTCAATCATTCAAGAGAGGGAGGGTGGTGCCCTTTAAATAGACTCCCTCTGCTCGGTACACTGAGCTTAACCTAAAAGCACCTCCCTCTAACCCTACTTAAGCTTGTCCTACACCAACAAACACACACACACACACACACACACACACACATACAGAGCCTCCTCCTTCTCAGTCCATTACTGTTTTAAGACAAAGAGTTAGCCACCAAACCTGTTTTAAGCCACTGTCACTGTCCACCAATCCGAGAGGGCCTTACTGCCGTCTCTCCACCAATCCCCGGCTGGCAGCAAGGGATGCAAGGTGGAGCAGAAATGACAGAGGGTAATTTATTACACACATCCTCACAGCTACATTCAAGGACAAAGCTACAGTATAGCAGAATCACCCAAATAAATACTAGGACAAAGGGGATGAAACATAATAATAAACACACCTATTAAACCTTAAATACAGCCACGACTGACAACAGAACTGGTGGTTGTGGTGGTGTTGGGGGGGGGGGGGGGGGTGCAAGCAATTGAAGCATGCAAACATCCCGTGTCTGCCACCAGCAGATCACATCCTGCATGTACAGCAAAAAGTCCCACAGGGCCCATAAAATTTGACTGTGGGTCACTCTGGAGTATAAATCCCTGCTTCATATAACATTAACTTAACCTGCCTTAACAGTCTCACCTTCCCTCAGGGGATCAATATTGATTAAAGTGTTGCTAAATCGACCTTTTCTGGACTTGTACCTTGCAGGCTCAACAACCTCAGAGCCCACTTAATGAGAATGAATGATTTTAAAGCTGCGTTATAAGTTATCTGCTGTGTACAGAGACATGTAGATAATGTATTATTTGACTTGTCTTATAGCTTTTGTTGAGCTCTATCGTTCAACTCATTTATTATTCTAAAACTGTGTTGTAACAAAGTACAAATACTTCATTACTGTACTTAGAATTTTCAGGTATATGTAACGTTTTAACACAAATGTCTGTACTTTCCATTCCTCACATTTTCAAAACAGGCTCGTTACTTTAGGTTTAATGCATTTGAGTGTAGTTCTGGTTTTCCAGCACTACACGCTTCGAACATCAAACCAATTATAGTCTAAATGGAGGAAAGAATAACATTCAAAAAATGATCTTACGGGTGTATTCATCACTGGTGCTTGAAAGTTTCCAGTTTTCTGTTTTCTGGAAACTTGAAACTTAAATGTCGTCTTTAAAGCCTTTTGGTTTCACTTCTGTTCTTTAAACATTGATGAGCCACTTCAACCAGTCTTAGGGTTCCTCCACCTGCTGAATTCCACTTTAATGATTAAACAGTTTTTTAAATAAAAATAAAAAAATGAAAATTTTGCCCATGTAATAGTTTTTAATACATTAATATAAGGTTCAGTTAGCGCTGCACAAAGCTATAAGAAAGGTCCTTTTCTCAGTCACCACGGATGACGCACTAGACTTATTGTACTATGTAAAGAAAGGCCAGGTCCTTTGGATTGCATAACAAGCTAAGCGGCACTTTACCTTATTTGAGTAACACTGCTTAAACAGCTTTGGCGTCGCAATAGTCTTAGAGCAGAGTTGCTGGTCCCACTCATGAACTTTGCCCAGTCAACGCAACAGAGATTTTAACAACTGAACAACAACAGCCACATCGCAGCCATGCATCACACTTTGAGTGGAAAATAAATTTACTCAAGAATAGATCAGTTTACCTGAACTTTAATAATTTGCTTCTACCGTCATTAATATTAATTTTAGATATTAGACATTAGAATAATTACACTTCTTAATCCTCTACAGGGATTAGCAGGTTAAGACGTTTTTGAACACTCTGAGATTTGAATATTAAACAAGAAATAAAATACAATTAGTAATAAAATATAATTTTCTATGTATTCCTTAGTTATTTGTTTACTTGTTTATGCCCTCTGTGGCATTCAAAAAACAAAAAACTAGCGTTACCAACAGCACCCTCTGGTGGACAAAATATGCAACAACATTGATAACATAGGTAAAGGGTGTTTCTTCTATCTCTTCTTTACTGTTTAAATTTTCATTTATCTTTCATTATAAATGCCAATACATATACATATAATATAATTTATCTAATAACAGCCCACCGATAAATTAGTCAGGCTCTAGTCAATAATAAAAGACTAAATAAACAGTAAATAAATTACTATGTAGTATTGCTAGATATTCTGAAAGGTAAACTTTCTGAGAAGTGATTTTCAGTATATTATTAACATCTATTATTCTTCTGAAAGTAGGACTTTTACTTAAATCTGTAAGCAGTACTTACTAAGTTTAACTTCCTCTATAACTGCTGATGTTTTCTTGAGGTCTGCTGACACAGATTTCCGAGACAAAAAGACAAATACTCCGTATCCCTCAGGTTTACAATAAATAATGATTCCACATCATGTGGCACCTATTAGATCATTTTCTTGTGAAATACCACGAGGCCAAAAATTGTACAAAATAATGCAACTATAGTCAAAATAATGAGGAAAACTATGTGATGTGGTTTAAACGCGTATATCAAATGAGCATTCCCACTTTACCAAATCTTTTAAGTTTTCCACTGAAAGTGAGATTTGATCATGCCACATTCTCTCGAGTACATCAAAGCAGAATAAAAAGTACAAACCAGCAAAACAGGAGCAAGCACAAACCACCGCAGTCTCTAAACGAATACTACGAAATTGGATTTCCCCAAGTGAGGAGGTTTGTATAATGAACTCCTGAATCCATTCAGCGGGGCACAGTTTCTAAAGGTAAAGACGATGCATCGAATTTACAGCACATTATCACAATGTCGCCAGTCTTGTCACTCCAGCAACGGTAATCTTTGTAAGTTTCACGACAAGCTCATATTATTTAATCTTGGAGGGGGAAAAAAAGCAAGACAAAGATGAAAAGATCAGAAAGCCAATACAAGAACCATCAGCTGTCAGATGATGCAAGTGCAGCTTTTTCTGGTCAGTCAGCCAGCAGCTCTACGCATTAACATAACATGATGAGGTGAAGATCTCTCAGCACAGGTGTCAATAAATATCGATCGCAAATTGCTGATAATTACACTTTAATAGCAGTTCAGGGCATTCGACCCCACTGTTGCGCTCCACAACGTCGTTTACCTCTATATCACCAAAGCCTCTTCAAATGTGATTGGTCAATAGAATTTATGGTAGAAACAACTGCATCATAAACCCTTTCACAGAGGCTACAGGTTGGATGGAGAGGGCATACAAAAGTGAGAGACACAAGGCAAATATTCGAGAGTTGGATGAGGGGGTGAGGTTTAAGGGAAAATGTGAAGGGACGGAGAGAGACGGAAAGCGGAAAGAGAACTTTTGACAGGCTGATTTCTACAGAGGGAGAAACATGTCAGATATCCCGCTGGGTGTGAAATTGAGCTGTAATAGCCTTTTCACTTCATATTCAAATACAGTCATGCATACTGATAACTACAACTCTACAGCTTGTATGTCTGCAGCATCAATCAAATCTACCTCAAATCAAGAGAACGGGACGAGGGGAAGAGAGGGGGGAAGAAAACGAGAGGTCCGTAAGGAAAGTCTCTTTAGAACTTCAGTTTTTCGGGGTTTTTTGGGTTTTTTTTAATATTCTGTAAAACGTTGAATAACCGCAGTGGGATCCCTTGCTACTTATCTGGTGTAACCATATGCAATTCTTTGATCTGGGGCTTTGCTTTTCATTTACATATCTCGGTATAATGCAGCAGAGGGTTGTTTCTGCGCATGGTGTATTCATGGGACAATCTCCAGATTCGAATACACAAGCCCAAACATTAAGTGGGCCGTCACCAGCGGCAGCACAGCCAGAGCACAAAGCCATCAATTCACCATCCCAAAAATAACAAGAGGCTGACAGTAGCAGTTTCATTGATTTGCAGCTCTCCCCACTACCCACTGTCCTCTTGCCCCCCTATCTTGTCATCTTTTCAATTTTGTCACCCAATGGCGCACATCTATCCCGACGTGTGAACGCCGATGGAGAGCGGCTGAAAGGGACGGCTGCTGCGAGGGCACGTGACTGTCAGCGGGGCCGATGGAACAAAACTTCAAAATGACCTCCTTCTGCGAGCCACACTTTCAAAAGCTATTTCTGTCCAGGCTGTGTGGCAGAGATCGGACTGTGGAGTGTTGCCAGTATGTGCCCGATTACAGTGTTAAACAATGACAAAACAGCACGCAACACTCATGCTGGTGCCGGTGTGACACACACGCGAACGGTATTTAAAGTCAGCGGAGAAGCCCACATGGAAAGTTTACCTCAATTAAACTGCACTAATTCAAAGGCAGTACATCAACTTAAATTTGAGAAAGACTTCAGTACGATTTCAGAAAGAAAGGCACTGATATGCTCTGAGCCTGTAAGCTTGAGGACAGTAAGCAAACAAAACAACATAAACTTTTGAAATATATTCAAAGCTACATTGAAATACAGTATATACAGAGAACACAGAGGTTTCTACAATTCTAACCAGCTGAAAGTCAATATTTGGCAATGACCACCTTTATTCTTCAACACATCCTGAACTCTGTTAGGAAGCTTTCTTGTAATTTATTTAAGTAGTCTTCAGGAACAGTCCTCCAGCCTACTTGAAGCACATTCAAAGCTCTCCTTTGGATGTTGGCTGTCCTTTTGTTGTGTTCTCTGTCAAAATGATCCTACACTGCTTCAGGCCAGGCTCTCCATTTCTCTTCCTTATGAATGGCTTCTTGACAGCCATCCTTGGCTGTTATCATTGTTATCATTTGTGATGAGGCTTCTGCAAACAGTAGATGGATCACTTGAAGAGTCAGATGCATCTCTCAGGTCCCATGTCAGGTCTTTGCTGGATTTGTTCCCCTCTGTTTCTCAAGGACCTGACTTTCACCTACTGTTCATCTGTTATACTTTTTTGTCCTTTTTCTTTTTTAGGCCTGACATGTCTTCTTTTGACTCCCCTTGTCCATTTTCTTCAAACTGTTTGAGAGCACGCTGCACACCATGCCAAGATATGCCAAGCTTTCAGCTACAAGCTCTTTGGGAGTCAATTTTTATCTTTGGCATTTTTCATTTAAAGAAATATGAACAAATGATGTGTTTTTGTGAGAGGCTGACAGTAACAAAGTGCCTAAAGATACAATTTAAAGTTGGTTGTCTCTCTAACTTGTCTGTTATGTGCAGACATAGCAGTGGTTCAACAGTTGAATGATCAGCTGAGGTCAGTGAAGAAAACAACACACACACGCACACAGAGGTATAAGGACTGGACTGAAAATGAGTGAAGAAGCTCTCACTGTTAGAAGTAAAAACAGTGAAAACCTGCTCGAGACCACTTTTCAAAACTACAATTACGTCTGGCTCCTTGGAAGAAAAACAAAGAAAGAGGTGGCTCGAGGCTTCTCAAGATTCAAACGTTGTCATCATGTTTAAAAGCAGGAACATCTCGTTAGCAGTTTTAGCCTTTTGTACATTCAGTCAAAATAATGGACATGTGTAAAGATAATGAGTAACTTATGTATGTGCTGATGTACATATAATATTTATTCCAAGCCTTGTCTGTCTTTGAAGAGTTGGAACTAACTGATCTAGGTAGCGGTGTTCCAGACACACAGGGGGCCTGAGCTGGGAAAAATTATTTATGAATTTATAAACTCATGCACTTTCTGTGATTCAAAAGCCAATTTTGCCACAGTGTCTTGTCTTCAAGTCTTTTATTATTCATCTTTTTTATTTACATGGCACTACATGATGCACAATCCTATTAAAGCTGCACAGTTTTTAATCAATTTACCTCAGTTTCACACAAATTGTTTTTCTTCACAGCAGCGTAGGAATTGGAGGAGCTGGAAGTGACAGACACGTTTGAAGATTCTCAAAATTCAGCCAACTGGTTTTCTCCTGGGCTCTGAGCTGCTACGTTTACGACAGACACGTTAAATTTTGTTCAGCCTGTTTCTCAACTAATCTGTCCCCAGTGGAGAAATCTGAACACATTGTTCTCCTCTGTGAGCAGCATCCAGAAACGTCAGTCGTGATGCCAATCCTTTTTGTCTCCTAGCATCCCCCTGCTGCGGACATCAGTACAGATCAGAAAAAGCTAAATATCACTAATGAGTGAGTCACTATCGTGGTGAGGAGCAGAACAGGCTGTACTTATTATTATGTCGACAGAGGAGTAGCTGCAGTACTGTTGACAATAAGCAGAGACTTCATTTAAGTGAACTGTACTATGCATGTTGATGAAAACTGAAGACAATCACAAACTACCTGATTTAAGTCCACAGTGCTGGTAAATGTGTGCTTTTGTTAAAGTGTTTTCATTTACCAAATGCTTCATGTAGGGAAAAAACCCCAACTAATTTTCTGCAAAAGACCATCTCAATTCAGGGCGGTATCGTTCTTATCCAGCTTTGGATGACAGTTTTAAATTCTTCCCATTGCAACGCTCAAAGAAACAGCTGTGCTCTTTTCTTCATCAGCGATTGGAAAGTTCCCCAGATGTGCTTTGGCTAAAGTAACCAGTTGTTCATCATGCTTTAAATCCTTTCCTCCGATTTGTGTTTGAAAATACTTCCAGCTAACTATAAACTACACCTCTGCGCCTCTCGCACATTTTAGCTTTCAAGCCAGCGTCTCCTTTAACCCCTCTGTAGGTCGACGCCTGGCGAATCCACTTAAAAAAAGACGGATTTTCTTTTGTTTGAAGTCGTTCTGTTCGAGATTTGCTTTGATGTTTAGCGTCATTATCCAACCACATCATCCAGCTTGTACCGGAGCTTCAGCTGCCGGATATCAGACCTGATATCCCGCTGTAAGATGTGTCGATAAAATTAGGAATTTCCCCTCAATAATGGTGGAGCTGTCCGTGCCCTGAGGCAGGAAAACAGCCTTAAATGATGATGCTCACACTGATGCACTTCAGTATTGGTGAAGTGCATCAGTGTGCTGC
Source organism: Rhamphochromis sp. 'chilingali' (assembly GCF_963969265.1). Taxonomy (NCBI): domain Eukaryota; kingdom Metazoa; phylum Chordata; class Actinopteri; order Cichliformes; family Cichlidae; genus Rhamphochromis; species Rhamphochromis sp. 'chilingali'. The sequence goes on along the minus strand of NC_137947.1, from coordinate 16,550,804 downwards.
GTTCTTTGTAGGGCCTGCTGAATGTTCTCGGTAGCATGAAGTTGCTTGTTAGCAACCAAGATATTTTTTTATTGAAACCATCCCAACACAACGCTGCATTTTACCTAGGTCCTACGCTAACACCGAGCTCTGGGGTTCTTTCATCTCACTGATGATTCCTTAATGCACCTTGATGTAAAATAGCTGCATTAATAAATTATATCCACATAGTTTCTTGAACTTTGGAATGACAAAATTAATGGGATATACTGATTAAAAGTCTTCTGATGTCTTTGCAAGGCACAGATCATCAAGCTAAAACACTTGGTGTAGTAACCATCGCACACTTTCATCATGATTCATTGATTGCACAGCAGGTTTGATAACTCCTGGAGAGATACTCATCTTGTGTGTTAAACAACACTCTCCATCAGCATCGTTAAAACTCCAAATGAAGGAATATTCTTTAGAAAAGCTGAGTTGAACCTTTGAGACAAGATGCATTAAAGCTGGTTTCAATTTTTTTTTTAAGCGCGCAGGTGCTCAAAAGCTTAACAAGACATTTTATCATGACTTTTGCCTTTAATTTGCCATTCATCTTCATTAGCATTAGCCAAGGCAATTACATACTTCTATGAAGATAATTTGAAAGGACTTATTGTTTCTCACCTCTCCACTGAAGACACGCAGGCCTCTTTTCTAAAGTCTGCCAGTGTCTGTGTTTATCAGTGTTTGGGAATAAAAAGACAAAAAGCACCTCTGCAGACGCAAACATCAGCTCTATCTGTATCCACATCAGAACCTGGGGCTTGTGATAACCTTCTAAATGAGACAAGTATTTCAGCAGTGCATTGCGGTCTATAAAGAGCGGAGGACAAAAGGCCGGAGTTGGCAACGGTCGTAAATCCTGCTCAAATGTGGATCAATCATTTCAAAATGCCTCTCAAGTTGCAGCAAAGTGATTCCAAGCTTGACCAAAATTGCACTCAGTTAAACTCCCACTGCGTGCATGCGCGAGTGCATGCCTGATGAAACTAGTCATTAAAAGCTATTGGAATGCGGACAGCGGCTCAGACCTACGATGGCGGAGTTCTCTGTGATTTTTAACTCTTGACCCGGCTGACCTGATATCGCTAGCAACAGACAATTAGCGTGCTCAGGAGTCGGGGATGCAACTAAACAGTGTACAATGGTGGTTATTCTGTTTTAACAGACTCTCTGGGAGAGACATAACTATGCTAGCTGTATATATTCTTTGAAGTAAAATCAATAGGCAGGCCGACTCTGACTTACAAAGATGGCAGACTGAGAAGAAAAACTAAGGATGCTATCATATCTTTTTTCTTGAATGAGAAAGTAGAGTTTGAAGACTTTTATTAGGCCCAGCTTTTCATTTTTATTTACCCAGCCATTTCCAGGCTTTGCAGGGAGAAGGGAGGGTTTTTATTTTTTAAAGGCTCTGTGAACACAATTGATGCACTCCATCCAGCTCCTTTAAATCCATCATCTGTGCTGGACTATACATGCATCAGTGCAGCAATGACCTCAGTATACAAACATATCCCACCTCAGTGCCCACTTCACTCCCTTTTGGGCTTTCTCCACCACCATCTATGACATCATTAATCTTCACCTGCTGTTAAACAGATGGCGCCCTATTTCTGACCCTGGACAGACGGAGAAGTCTGCTTTGCAAATATACGAGTACAGATTTTTTAATATATTTTTTTTAAGTAGGTTCCTTTTCAACCCAGTTGTGATTTTATTTTTCCAGCCTTCACAGATCTGATCAGAATTTCTGGGCTATAAGCAGCTTTCCCCTTCAGGACGTGAACCCTCAGCAGGTGATTCCTGCCATGCAAACACACCTGACGTTACAAAAATGCTTCTCCTACACCTGAACCTTTCATTTCTCTTTTCACCTGCGGGCGACGGGTTAAAACGAAACGCGTTAGCCAATAGACTGTGTTTAATATCGTTACACAGAAGCAACAGTGATATAATGCTAAAATGGCACAAAGCAGCACTGCTTCACTTGTGATCTTAACAGAAAGCTGCATGCATTTCTTCACACAAAAGCAAACAGCACGCAGAGGAAGTATAAATAATTCCTCTTAAGTCTTCCCATCACAGGACAGCGTCTTCAGAGATCTGTTATTTTGCCAATGAACAAAAGACTACAGCAAACAGAAACTCCTCAGACAGTTTCAAATCTCTCCAACTCTGCTCGTTTGTAGTGTTAGATTCTTTGATGTATTTTACACCAGTGAGATGCATCTCAATTTATTTTTTTACACCACATCTACCTAAGGCGTGCAACCTTGGATCTACACATCTTCTTACTCTCCCACTTCTGTGCGCTGATGATGGACAAAGGAGAGATCTGTCCTCTGCCCACCTACAACAATCCCCATTTTAAGGTCCAACCTCATTTGGCTCCCGGACAAATACAGTCCACAGCAGTGGAAGGCGATTTGCATTTAAAGGCTGTTCATCTTACACGCCTCCTTCCTGCAGTTCACTGAAATGAACATTTGCATTTTGAATGCCTTAAAAATGTTCAAACTTGAAAGCTGGAAATCTAAACCACAAGGCAAAACTAGGAAATTAAGCTATTTTAAAAATTAGAAGCTATAACAGCCTGTAATGACAAAGAAAAAGACCAGAATTGTTCGTGGTTAGAGTCAAGCTCAGTGCTAAAGAGGAAAATGAAGTCATTAGGTCCAAAACTCCACAAAGTGTGAACGATGAGTAGAAGAAGCGAATCAAACATCTCCTAGTTTTACGTAAAAACTGCTACAGGCGTTGCATCAGGAAGCATTTTCAGGTTCAAATGGCCTGGTCTTTCAAGGGCAGGAGGATAATACACTGTTTGCTCTACTGCCCCCTGCTGACCATACCTTTACAGCACTTCTCTTGGGGTCTGATTGGTAACACCAGTCATGGTAAAAATGACACTTTCTTGGAAAGATCCGTGTTAATTGGCACAAATTATTGGGGTTCGAAAGACATTGGAGACAAACATCAGTCGGTTTAGTTTAAAGTAGACTGAAATTTCTTTGGCAGAACTGCTCAATTAAAACACGACAACAACAATCACCAACATCCATCCAAACATAGCCTCGCTAAATTATTTCTCTTTTTAAAGCTCACAGTTCTGGAAATATTTAAATTCAGTTACATATTATTACTTCAGCCATGATTAAAGGGGTTACTGAATTTGACTACAACATTTTTGGGCCTAACCATTCACTGTGGCTCAGGAGGATGAGCAGGTCATCTACTAATTGGAAGGTTGGTGGTTCAGTCCCTAACTGCTCCAGTCTGCAGTGTGAACCCCGACTAGCTCACAGGGCGTTCATCTGTGTGTGAATTTTTGATAGAAAGCACTTAGATTCTTAGATGAATGAGAAAAAGAGCTGGGAAGACTCAAGTAGAGCAAAAAAGCACTGTATAAGAACCAGTCCATTTACCATGTACAATGGCAGTTTATTGGAAACACCAATGACTTTGATCTCAGTGCCAGTACACAGACTTTTCGGCCTCTTCACTAAGCTTTACTGACAACCAGCCAGGTGCTTTTTGCATTATCTTGTCATGGAAGACAAATTATTGTAATGGCCAGCAAGTGTGCTTTGTACTAGAGTGAATATTATTATTATTCAAGTGAATCTTTCATTTTAATTTGACCTGTTGTGTGGCTACTTCAAAAGCAGCACATTATATCGCCGTGTTTGTTTGGATTCAATTAATTGAAAGTGTAGCAACCAAACATTGTTACTAATTTCCCTACAATTGTTGGCAAATTAAGTCATTTGTGGAGCAAAACTAACAGGAAAATTACACATAACCTCACCATAATAGGACCAGTATGCGCAGTGCAAAGCAAAGCCAATCAGATATTTCAACATAATTACAGAACTGGTGCCAACTTCCCTACAAGACATATGAGATGTGACAGTCCAATTTTCACACTGACTGCTGCTACAATGTAAGAAGGCCAAACTTATTATGCTCCTCTGTTGAAATCTAAAACATCCCCAACCCAACCCTGGCTGACGCCTCAGCTGTCTCGACTGAGGCTAAACACAGCCTTCACATCTGTCTACCTCATCGTCGTGTCCGACGCATCTGTCACGGTCCTTGGTTGACAGCGAAGCGCTGGCTTCGCATTCCAACTAGCCCGCTGCTCATCTACGCATTGCTCGGTTTCGGCTCCATCTGGGCCAATCTCCTTACGGTATCGCTCAGGATTGTTCACTTTCTCGTGACACATCTGTAAGGATGTCACGACGGGTTTCAGATCATTTTTATGACAGTACGAGACAGCACAAGGATGACAAAAACGGCTGAGAGGAGTATCATTGCACGAAAGAAAGCGCAGCCGTATTTTAAAAACAACAGTGTTGTGTTTACATAGCACAGATCTGAGCGGCTCAACCTCCCCCCCCCCCCCTCCTTTCACCCCCCGGGGGGCTGCTTGAACTGTTAAAGTAACAATGTCACACTCCAAAAATGTTGCACTCCGTGACCGCTGCTGCTCACATTAAGTAGGAGAGTGTAGAGCCGAGGCTTACACGAGCCACTGAATGAGCAGCCTCCCCAGGACAGAGGTTGTCTCAGAGAATGAAAACTGCACAGCAAATCAAACCATAACTATCAGGCCAGAAATGATCCACTTCACCTCGGGTTAGGAGGAGAGAGACACAGAGAAAGATGGAGCGAGGCTTGCAGAGGAGCAGACTGCCTTTTACAGGCTGTCTTTTGAAGTGATAAGCATGAAGTCAAAATCCCATCGCTCCCAGCCGGCCCACACTCCAACCTTCGCTTTTTCTGCATTTCCATCTCCCACGGCTGGCATCTGAAACACATTTCGCCGTTCCCCATCCTCTTCTATGTTTTTTTTCTTTCTGCATTTTTCCAGCAGCTCTCCGTTTACTCAAACCTCCTTTCAATCACTTCTCCCGTCCCACTCCGCCCTATCAATATTTGTCTGGTCAGCTCTCTGCCTGTGCAAAGACAAGTGCAAGCAAATATTTTGTGGGAAAAAGCAGCATTTCCACCTGAAATGATTACACGCTTTCTTCCTGATGACATGCTTTGGCTTTTAAAGCATCTCTCCTTGGCTTGTTCCATCATAAGCTTGCCCTTAATTGCAGACCTGACCTCAGGAGTGTTACACAGTGACATCACAAAATGACTTTTAGTGTGGTTTGCAGTCAATCGGTGAGCAATAATCCTTACTTTATGCTTAAATGCACTTGTTTTCCAGATTTCAGGTATGTAAAATTTTATAATGGATTTATGTGAAACTCCAGGGAGAAGCAGTGATAAATTTTTTATAAAAACACCATTTATATTCTTTGCATTCAGCATTCCTGCTGTTTGTTCACCAGTTATTTACCTCTCCCGGGTGATTGGCAGCTGGCTTTACCTTTTTTTTGGAACTCAGTGTATTTTGAGTGGTCAACAGGAGCAATCCAGCAGATCCCCATCCATCAGCTAATAACACACCACTGTCCTTGCTGTACTGAGATCTCTTTGTACATGACGGCGCATGGGCTTCAAATTTCACTTTTGTAGTTGGGCTTTGTGCAAGTCACATAGCACAGATGACCAAAGATAATATTTCCAGGACGAGCTCAACAGGTTTTTTGCCAATCCAAGAGGAAAAAACATTTAGCCGTGCCCAGATCAGCTCACTTCCTGGATTCACCGTGCACAGCCTGAAATGCAGCAGAATCTGTTCGATGGTTTCTGACAAATCCAACAACAACAACAAAACCCCCGTTAAAAACAAGCAAACAAAAATGAAAAGTCGCACACTCAAGACTTTTGCCGTCTCGTAATTTAGTCATATTGCAAGACATTGCTGCATAACAAAACTGCAGATTTTCTCTTTACTTCTGGGTGTCTGTGGTTGCGTGAGAAGCATATAAATGACTGAATAATATAAATAAACAACAAGCTGTGGCTTCAGTGGGTACTGCCTGTTAGTTTGGGCTCTGCACAGACACCTCACCTTACAAATATCACTGATGTCCTGTAGATGCGGCAGAGCCTTTTATTCTTTGGCTGTACACATCCCATATGAGTTTCCCCCATTACATTACTTACCATTGCCCCTCCTCATCAAAGCTGACTGTCAGTTTGCTTGTTGAACATCACTCACTCACATAAGGATCCCTGTACTGCTGCTGCCAGGGACTAGCAGTCAACAAAGAAGTAAGCAGTGATTGCCTAAAGTACACAAGTCTTTACAAAAACTTTCCCGCACATTACTGTTCCAGTGCATGTGCAGCAGCAGAGCTTTTATGTGTCATTTAAGAGCGCCAACTATAAATTGGATAAAAGCAGCTTAGAGAAAGTTCAATGCGATGCAAGATAAAAAGACAAAACCAAAGAGTTTCAGGTAGCAGCTCGCCAATGTCCTTGCCAGGTTGTTTCTATGGTGATGACATATTCTCTTCCCCCATGTTTGTCTTGTCTCTGTACCCTGAGATTTTCGTGTTTCACATACAGCACCATTGTAATCTATTAGCGAGCCTGAGGGAGGCCACGGCCCTGAAAGAGATAGGACGGAAGGAGAGGAAAGAAATGCGTTCGTTCATGCAAGGATTGAAAAGACGCCACCTGATTGCTGTCAGCCCTGGCAGCGTGACCCCAGGCGAGGGATAGTGGAGCAGCCACCTGGCCTGTGCGGAAGGTGCCGTGAGTTGAAATAAACGCATCAATCACAGTGACAGAGGACTGACAGCAACTATCCACAGCTCCTGCTCTTACAAATAGGCTTCACCTCGATTTCACGGGAAAGACATTCTTTCTGGTTTTGGCTGCTCTTCATGGGGCAACAGGGGACACTAGTATAGAGGGTGGATGTATCGGGTGCGCTGCCTGAATACTCATTGAAGTAAGTGGGAAAGCACGGCGCTCTCCTAGCACACACGGCTTTTGACAGCTCCGACAGAAGCAGAGCTGAGGCATGTCTGTGGCAAACGGCAAACTATTTCTCCACGTTCTGCCCGTGCTGCTTCACTCCTGCTGATACTACTCTTATTCAGTCTTTGCTCCGTTTCTACGGCAACGACAGGCTCTCGCTTCCTTCACGCTGTTTACAACAGACCAAAATTGTGCTCTTTTTCACCTTATCTCTTTATACTCTCACCTGGCCCCTCTCACCGTGATTGCGCGGCGCACTCTACCTTTACTAATTTCTCCTCTCGGTAGATGGAGGTGAATGTTAATGTGAGGCCGCAGTCCTCTGCACTCTGCAGTACTCACTGAAAACCTCATCTGGACACCGGGTGCTAGTGCATTCATGCAGCAGCACCATCCAAAGGCTAAGGAGAGAGAAGAGGAGCACTGTGCACACAATTTCATGGGATCAAGAGTAGCGTACGACCCGTGCTACATGTCATTACGTCTCGCACTGCCCGTTATCTTCATCGGTTACTCTCTTGTCTTGAAGTAGTCTAGCGGCGCACAAGCATATTCGCTTCACAGGGTCAAAGAATAACATTCGTCTCAAACTATACATAATTTACATAAAATCGTCTACAAGTAAAACACTTGTAGACAGAGTTCCTCTCTCGAAACAAGCCGTGTGACATGTTGAGATATTTTGTGCTTGGCTGCTGAAAATGAAAGAAAATGTGCTGTTGAGACTTCTAAGCAACAAACATCTGGTTTCCACTCCACCTAAGGGAAGTGTTTGCGGATGTTTTCTCCCTCGCTTTTTTGTAGCATAATAGCACAGCCCCCTGCAGTAAAACATAATAGGGAAACTCAGCAGATGATTTAAATGCCCATGGTGAAAAAGCCTGACAAACTTCCACTCATCTGTTCATCATGAGACTCAAAGATATGGTTTTCTTTGGAAATTATATGGCAACGTAACATAAATGACTTCACAGATTTATAAAATGTAACAAACAGGTGGGCAATAATACATCCTGAGGATGATCATTTGGAGTGAAAAGAGAATTTCTATAATTGATTCAAGTTTTAACTTATGTATAACAGTTTTAGAATCATTTCAACCCTCATTGTGAAGCTTGCTTTAGTTTTACAAGAAAATGAGTTCTGCATCAAGCTTAAGGGTGCATTATTTTCTTAATTCTTATTTAAGTAGGTACGACTCCCATAACATAAATAAAATGTAAAAAATACCGACTACCCCTCAGCCCTCGAATAGACACACCTATGGTACGGTATGGTAATTTTAAAATCCTAGATGGCGTCCTTTGTCAGTTTTCGACTTCACAGGATTTTCAAAAAGCTTGAACTTCACTGAGATTCTATTGAGTTGTTTTTCTATCCTACTCGTGTTATGTGAAACTAGAATGAGAGCACCTTAGTTGCCCAGCCCTAAACTCAATATGTTAAAATGCGCTATATGTTTGTGCTGTTGTGGGTTTTAAAAATATTTCATCAGCCTAAAAAGAGACTGTACCAGCTTCCTCTAAAACGACTTTCTTACCTCACAGCTGGTCCAACATACGGTAAAGCTTAAAGCTACTTGATGTTCAGTATGGCTAAGCTTTCAGTCCAAACTACTATAGATACAAATGATTGCTGTCACATGTTGTGCTAGATAATATTCTAGAGAAACCAGGCTTGCAAGGCTCCTTGCTGCCGTTAGCGTCCTGGATAGTGAGTCCGACTTCACCCACCCACCACAACACCCCTGAACATCAATAAATTTACACATTACACAACTGTACTGTGCCCACTTGCAGGAGCCTGTGCAGGATTTAGTGGCAACTTGCGTGAGGCTGCTGCTACCACCAGCTGAAGTCATCCAGCAGCACCCCTCCCATTCTTATGTTGTTGAAGAATATGCAGTTTTCTGTCACGCCACTATAAAAAACCTCGCATTTTAAAAACCTGGTGGAGTGGGCCAGCTTCTATGATGGGGACAGAATCCTTATGGAGATATAAAGGGTTCATTCAAAGCCAATAAGAACACAATGATTTTAGTTATAGGTGATTGTTTCACTAATACACAGTGAGTCGTTAAAAGGGGGAGAAATCTGCTTCCAATGTAACTTAAAAAAAATTAAATAAACTACAAACTTCTTTCATATAAACGCGCTGAGCAAAAGCACAGAACCTGAATAGACTTGTTACTCTCCGAGCTCCGTCGGGCATGTCAGAAAAAGGAAACAAACCTGTGATTTTGCTTCAGTAATCGGTACAGACTTAATATAGTCTTTGTTTTCTTCCTCCGCGCCTTTTCAATTCACTTTTAATGAAAACAGCTGTGAACCACCACCCTGCATGTTGCAGTACAAAAGTAGCTGTTGTTCTATTAAGTTACAGCCTGCACAGATTTCAGATGCACTGTTTGCCGACATGCTGCAATGTGCTTATTTTCTGAAATGACTCCCAGTCAACTGTGGATGATATCATTAAATTAAAAGGTGTCTAAATCCGGCTCTCGAACTGACTCCAAACATACCAATTAGAGTCTCCAGTCTTTGGATGGCTCTCGTGTCTAAAGTATAAACAACCATATTTAAGCGGTCTTATTTTGTTCCATCCTCAAACTTGTCATCAAAGTGACCATTGAATGTGCCATTTAAGGCTCTCAGTAAAGTGGAGACAAACAAAGTCCTGTCAGTCTGCAGGCACAGTGTACCAGTATTAAACATGTTAAAGGGCGTAACTCTGGTTTCTGCAACTTTGGAGACACTTTAATGGTTATGAGCATCAGTCCTATTAATAAAATGACATTATATTAAATTTAAGTGTAACAAAATGGAGACAAAATAAATCACTCAGGGGAAACGACTGTCTGCTTCAGCTCAGCTATGAGGGATTATTACATATACACTAGATTCAGATGGCGATGCCCAATGAGAGGACAAGTTACTCCATTCATACTAAAGTGCACGTAAATGTCTGTATCATATTTAATGTTAATCCACCCAATGGTCAGCAATTTCACTCAAAAACAAAGGCAATGACCTCATGGTTGGGGTAAAAAAAACAGTTCTTTCTCCAATAACAGATGCTTTTCATGACATACACAGACAAAAAAAACAAATACACTGGCAGGTGGCTGACGGAGGTGGTGAACCTGTGGGTCAGGCTCCCCTGGAGTGCTGCTACCGCAAGCGTGGAGCGGTGTGGATGAGAAAAATAAAGAGCTTTCGATGGGGAAAAATAGATCAGTGATGCCCTTTAGCTGAGCTTTAATTCAAATAAAAATTAAATAAAATTATATTGCACTGGAAGTGAACTGCATTATGTGTACACTATGGCTAAATATAGTTCATAACTGTGGCTCCCTAGACAACAACAGGAAAGAGTTCACAGTGTGGTCATGGATAAAACCTTAAGATGATTGAAAAAGAGATGGAAGGAGACAGGACGCAGAGGGGAAGTGTTGAGAAGTACAGATGAAGGCATTTAGGGACTCGGGTACTGAAAGAAAATGAAGCCTTGGTAGTACGAGTCTATTGTGCATTCGTGCCTACGGGAGTTCATGAAATAAACCTCCCCTCTGACGGACCGACCACTGGGAATCCGATTACCATCTTACCAAGAAAAGAAAGTATTTCTGCCCACTATATCTTTCTTTCTGCTCACAAGAGACTTATTATACACCTGTGTGTCCACCACATTGTGACAGAACTGAGAGTCCTGTGAGACTTTCATTACACACCTGGGGTACGACGCCCCACATGAATAGCATACATCAGGAAGCGATTGCGTGCCAGACGTCACGCTGCAGCGATAGAAACATCTGCAGTGTCTCCCAAAGAAGATGAATTTGTTTACTGTGGGAGAGCTCAGAGAGCTTCCACCATTGATGTGGCTGGCGGTGTTGGCTGAGTGTTTGGGGGCTGTTCGAGTCAGGAGAGTCAAGTCAGCATGTCACAGACAATTAACGGCGTCCTCAGACAACCCCACGGAGAGGCTTTCCAGGGAACACAGGAGCAACAGAAGGGCCCGGATGGGAAACAGAGCACAGGCCGAGGAGGCAGCAGCATCTCAAAGGGGGAAGGGGGACCAGCGGATTGAGCCTTTCATGTGGTGATTTCATGACTCCCTCCTGGAAATAATTTTATCTGTGTTTTGTTTTTTTATTCATCTTTGTCTGTCTCTGCTTATCTGCTGGCTCTTCAGTTGTGCTGCTCTGCACTGCAAACCACAGTCATTTCTTCAACAGAGATATTGAAAAATCTGAGGGGGGGGGGGGGGAAGCACCTTTGTATCAAGGTGCAAAAATTTAATTGGTTCCCTAAAATTTATTCCAGCAAAGTGTCTAATTTGCAGCTGAGAGTTTTTTCCCCTCCCCTTCGGACTAGGTGGATTTTCTGTCCCTGCGGTGAGTGACGGGCTGAACAAATTTCCACAGGTGACTAGGTTAATAGCTATACATCTGTCCACTTAGGATAGAGAACATCCCACAGAATATGCAAATTACGATATCATGAAATTATGTTGTTCCTAAGAGGACTCCCAGTGTAAGTGCAGCTTAATGTATACATACATTTACTGACTGATTGCCCCTTTTTTGTAGCAAAGTGTTAATTTCGAGCTTTGAAACCGTGCCTATATGGGGTGTGTGAGAGACTACGGGTGGTGGAAGGCAATGAGGCATGGGATAATTAGAAGAGATTGTGTCCCCTTAACCACTTTTTCCTCTAATAGCTGCCCTTCTGAAACGCTCACCCTAACACCGGAGACAAAGAAAAATCTCTTCTGTTTTAGTGGTGCATATTATGCCATGTCTACTAGCACACACAGCAGCTCGGGGGACTGTAATTATTTCCTGCCATTTCTCTTGAAGTCTATTTTCTTCTGCTACGGGTCGGCTGTAATCACATATATAAAACTTAATATAGCACAGACTGTTGAGGCTACCAAAAGAGAGCAAAATCACCCATGGAGCCATCATAGGGGCTAATGAAATTAAATCTTTAACAAGGTGAAGCAAAGTCCTTTCTCACAGCAGTCAAGGCCCTCAAAGGCGCTGCCGTCATGTCGACTCTTCCACATTTAATTACGTTTTTTAACACTTCGGCCTCAAGTGGCTCCGTGCAGCCGGGGGCCTTTGGGAGACCCCTGCAAGACCTGCACAGACTGGAGAGAACAACAACACCAGCTGCCGCCGCGTGTACCTGCATCCGGAGCGCACGTCCTCAAAAGCGCTTCTAGTAAGACCGAATCAAATATAGAGAGAAGAGCTTTACAGAAAACTGCAAATACAGCGTGGATAGGAAATCCTCCAAGTTTGTCCTGAAAAGTCTTTATTTTTTAATATAAAAGTGCTAAATGACAAAGTTAATTACAGCCTTATGGGTGTAACACTTCCTAGTCTTACTCACACCTTTCAGTTTCCATCAGTCACATTTTGTATGAGGCTAAAGGTAGGATGCAGAGTTTCTTGAATTCCTCCAGCGTTATATGTAAAGTAGGTTAGTTTGCTGACACATAACATTCATACCTTTATGAAAACTGCTGCCAGAATAGAGAGAATGCCATTTGCCTGTGTGTTATCTTCTCTCCCCAGATCCTGCTTTATGCACAGGCAAGGGCACCAGTTTGGCCTCAGAACATCTACACCAGGATGATGTGCGCAAGTAAGATAGGCAAGCAGAGAAATGATGTGCACACGTTTGTATTTGTGTTACATATGCAGAGTGTAGGTGCACATGGTTGGTTAGAGATACATCAAAGATAAAACACAATTACGGTAAATTACATTAATTTTAAAAATGTGCCTTTGCCCTTGAAATGCTCATTTAAGCAGTCACACTCTCCTACTTGACCAAAGCTGTGTCCAACTAGATGTGACCGCATCGGCTTTACTCCTAACAGTCGAGTCACACAACATGTAAACATTTCCTTTTCCTGATAATGCAGCATTTCACGCCAAGTTTTCCCAGCCCAAAGGCTTTACGGGCAAATATCATGGTATTTCCATTTGTAAGCCCCGGGGCACGGCAATCTGGAGGGGACTGATTTGGACAGTCGGATCTACCAAATGTTTGGAATATGTTTCTCTGCCTCTGGGTTGAAAAACACATTTTCACTTTTTAAAAAAATGCATTTGTAGAATTTCATTGAACAGTATTTTTTTTCCTTTGGAAATGTCTAACAGATATAGTAGTGCTGGGCATAAACAAGTCTGTCTGCCATGTCAGCTGAAATGCTTCAACCACTAACAAAGTTACGTGAAGCAGTAAGTACATCCCGTCCTGTTCAGGAATAAACAAAATTAAATTGTTCTGTGGAAAAGGAAACTGGAGCAAAACACAAGACGAAATTTGATAATTTATGACTTTTGGAGAAATTACTTCTTGTACGCATTTTCCTCATTGGTTTGCTGAAATTTCTGACCGCTCTTCAATGCAACAGTCTTTCAGTTACAAGATGTTTGAGGATATTATTAGTTTCAAGTCTCCTCGCAACTTTTTAGAATTGGATTTAAACAGTAGAATCTACCGGAGGTAGATGTGACTGATACATAAACACACAGAAGACTGTAGTTAGATTTAAAAAAAATAAATAAATGACTGCAGGGCTGAATGGTTCATGGTTGGCAGAGTGTGTGAGTGGACATGTGGGCTGCTGGCTGTGAAGAGCAGTGGGGGCACTGTAGCTGAACTAAGCAGAGAGCCCAGAGTGTGGTGAAATAATCCAAGCAAATAAAGAGTGAAATCAGCCAAATCGGCTGCTGTGCTCCGGATTTGACTGACGAGGTGGTGCAGGGCAGCCAACTGAGGTGGAGCAGAGTGGATGACGGGTGAGAGAGATGCTGCAGGTGTGGTGAAGAGGACAAGGTGATAAACTTTTTAGCCAACTGTGAGGTCAGTTTTGAAATCCGCGCAGTGATCGGCTCCCTTTTTTTACCTTCTTTATTTTAGGGCTACTAATACCACCAGTCATCCAACTTTTCCATAATGATGTTCTTTGACAATAATTAAGTTATAAGTGGATTCTAATAAACATTTTAATGAAATAAATCATTTGCAATGTTAAGAAATCCCCTAAAATGTAATCGTAAATACTCATTTTGTCAAATCTTACTTGTAATTGGAAACATTTGGTGAAAATGAATTCATTACGCCCAAATATTTGTGTCCATTTGAATAGTTTTGTGCTTATGCAGAGCTTATTTAGAAAAGTATACAATCTGTGCATCCCTCAACCCCCCCCCCCCCCCCCCCCCCCCCCGTATACTGTAGGTCACCGCAAATGGAGGAAGCACCACAAACCAAAAGTAGGGTTATAATGAAAAGCAGACAGTGTCTGTATTGGACACTTTGTTTCACTTCAGCTCTTTGTAGGTTTGCTTTTCGCGGTGGCTGACTGATGGACTAACAATAGTGCAAGAAGAGTAGCCACAGACTCGTATACGGGTTCTGCACAAGACCAGCATACATGCATTAAAAAGCCATTATGTGTTCATCAGCAGATGGACAGATGTCTGTCTATTTGCTCTGCTCTTTTTGAAAATTTAAGCATTACATTTGACCCGCATCTATCTGACTGTTGATATAAGCATCTTGACACTAACATTTTTGCTCTAGAGGCAAGCCCCAAACAAACTGGCAGATGGCAGAAATCTACACCACTTGTAGATAATTTTCCTTAGAGTGAAATGATTTAAATCCCCTGCCAGACTGAAACACACCCTCAACCTTTTTTTCCCTTGAAGCCTTTAAAGAAGCCTTTAGATCGTGCCACGATAGCAGCCCCCCCCCCCCCCCCCACACACACACACACACTTCATTAGCAAAGAGATATACAGAAACTCAGTTTTAGATATTTAAATAAGACAAGTTGCTCCTATCATTCTCTGTGGCATCAAATCTGCACATGAAAGTGTGATAAATGTAGGGATGTGCTTCATTTTTGTCATGCTAGTGATCTTTTTTCTTTATTTAAAATACTGTGGAACACATCCAAAATAATGTATGAACCAGCGGACAAACGGCATTAAACCTGAGGAACAAAACCAATTTCTGCTACAGCAACAACAACAACAACTGCTTCATTATGACAGCAAAGACAGACACATTAAATGGTCCCAGTCTATCCCGGAGGCTTTGTTCAAATTCAAATTCTATTTGTCACACACACACAACCATACACAGTATGACATGGGGGTGAAATGCTTGTAGCTGTACAATGCCCGACCATTAAATGACAGAAGAAAAGTTTTACAATATTTACAATTTACTACAAAAATTTACAAATTAACTTAGGAATTTACAGTAAAGAATGTGCAAATAGCAGAAGAGATTATAAAGATAAGGATTATAAATTATAGGAATTATAGGATTATAGGAAATGTGTGGTGGTGCGTGTGGTGACGTGTGTGAGAATCCAGTCTTATAGCGACGTGTTTGGGAGAGTCCAGTCCTACACCTGGTTCAGGGCCCGAATAGCCTGGGGGAAGAAGCTCCTCCTCATTCTCTCTGTTTTGGCCTTAAGGGAGCGGAAGCGCTTCCCAGACCTCAACAGTGAGAAGAGTCCATTGTTGGGATGGGAGAGGTCCATCATAATCTTCCTAGCTTTGGACTTGCACCGCTTGGTGTAGATGGACAGCAGGTCAGGGAGCTCTGATTGAATGATGCGTTCTGCCGAGCGCACCACCCTTTGCAGATCTCGTCTGTCCTGCTTGGTGCTGTTCCCAAACCAGGTGCAGATGTTTGACGTCTGAGTGTTAAGTTTTTGCCGCGGTGGTCAGTGTTTGATCTTGGTCTACAAAGCCCGACAAGGCTCCATCAGTGCCCAGGAGCGCCACGGCGGCAGCTGTTATCAAACCGCCAAACATCAGAGGAGAAACAGTCCCCTCTGTCCTTGACTCCGGCACACACTTATTGAAGGAAAAAGCCTCCAGCGCTCTCTGTGCTTTCATAAAAAATAAATGCGGCATCAAAAAGGGCAGGTATCGGGTATCACAGTGTTCGGTGTATGCACAGTCACAGAAGCCACTGAATATAATACTAGTGTTATTGAGATCCCATATGTCTGCATTATTATCAAGTATGACAATTAGAGACACAGCTGCACCTCCTGAGGCTTTCCTTCTCTGTTCATGCGGCATGATGTTGTGATTTTCTATACAATATAAACAGGCAGCAAGTCACCCTGCAGATGGAGCCACGATAATTAGCAAGCAAACACAGATAGCTAAGTATACATTCCCCACATCACAAATAGCCGAGTCGGTTTGCTTTTCTCCATCCTTACCTGGCAACATATTCCAGAGGTTTACTTTATTGTCATCTCATGAATAATCCATTTGCTGCGGAGCTTATCAAAAACCCCAGACTCAAACAAATCTGACCGTTTTTTTTGCAAAGGCTGAGAACTTTCTTTCACCCACCCCTCCAAGTAATAAAACTTCCGTAAGTCGTTTGATGCTCTTATTAAAATATTTTTAAACCTCAAATTATCTTCCCAAACATGAATTCTCAAGTGAAGGACTCGAGAGCGTAGACAAAGCGCCCGCGAGCACACCGCCAAAGAGAATTTCGAAGAAGACGAGCTTGAGCGGAGCTGGAGGAACGAGGCCGAAGAGGGGCCAGCAACAGTTACTAGATGTGTTGCTCTCCGAAGGAGCAGCTGACTAACTCTGAATCCTAAGCAGAGGAAAGTTGTGCGTTTTCTTTTTCCTCGAGGCACTAAAAGACCAGTTGTGTTGTCTGAGAGGGCCAGATGGGTCTGCGCTCTGTGACTAAAGTCCGGGCACACGCACACACCTCCAGGACCCTCAAGCTCATCAGCATTCACAGTAAACGCTTGCTGTTTCCCCCCTTTTCTCTTGTCCTACACTCATTTTCTCCTTTTTCCTCTCTGCTGATGGCTCCATGGGGAGGACTGGAATCATTACTGTTTATCCAGTTATTCCTCAAGGAGGTAAAAAAAGGAAAAAAAAAGAAAAGAAAGAAAGACAAGGAAGCTCAGCCAGCAGGACACAGACACTCAGAGACTGATAGAGAGAAACAGAGTGAGAGGCTAAGCAGACAAAGCTTGGACCTTTACACTGTTAGCAAACATTGCGGTAGGGAAACCAAACACCGCCACCCAGACAGCATAAAGCTTAAGGTTTCACTTTTATTCCCAACAGACTGAAGCAACCTTCCTACAACTGCTCTCAGATTTAAACCCTTCAATCCTGTTTCACATGGATTCTGCAAAAAAGGTTTCCAAGCTCCAAAACACGTTTCCTGCCTAAACAACAGGATGATGTCAAATAGTCTCAGTTAATTTCAGTTCACTTTCACTTCTGCAATGACTCTTAAGTTTCATAACCAATACAGACCGGGCGCATCACTGGATCAGTCAGTAATATGTGTGTGCATGCAGGGAAAAAAATACAGGAAACCTGTTGGGAACACCTGCGCTGCTGCAGTTGGTGAAGCTCTAAAAGAGGGTGAGGAGAAAGAGAGGGTCACCCACATATCGTCGTAGCGCCTCGCTTTGTTCTCGTGCTGAGAGCACTTCAGTGTGCTGTTTGATAAATGCTGAAGTACGCGGAGAAAAAGTAGCAGAAGAAAGATAAAGTCCGTGCAAGACTGAATGTGGCCACAGCTGTACTGCTGGTTTTCTTTTTTATTACTGATAAACACGATGAAAAGCCTAATTTAAAAAGAACCCCGATGCTTCAAAAAGCACAAAGACTAATATTTAGTCAGAACCTTAAAATCAGGCAGACACTAATCGTCGTCTCTGAAGCTCATATTTTCACAAATCTTTGCGTTTTCAGATTAGAAATCTGTGGTTAAAATCTCCTTGACTATTAAAAATTCAGATTAAAAGCAGCAAAATATAAAAAGATAAAAGTGTTCAGAGTTGGTGATTCGACTCAATTATTTTGCAAAAAAACCAAACGGCGAACAATTCGCAAACACAAAGAATAAAGAATAAATCCTGCATGTGCTGCAGCACCTTAAACTGCAAAACCGGATGGCCTAAAGGTGGTTTCAGGCACAAATGGAAAAAAGCAGCCCGCGCTTTGACATCAGATGACAAATCTCAGTTCAACCCACAGGCAGCAGAAATAATTTGTTTGTGAGGGAAATGTAATGAAGAATTTACGTTTCTGTGCTTAGATTGCCGCCCCGCCATTAAAAAAAAAATTAACTTTCTGATTGTTTCTCTGACAGGACACCTGGGATAACGTTCTCTACTTCCCACCTTCGCACATTTTATCTTCCGCTCTCGTCACACAGAATTAAAACCGTTTTGCTTTTGTCTGGGCTCAAGCTGACATTTCTACCAATCTTCCTCCGAGGCATTTCACTAAGTTGTTTTACAACATTTCCACCCTGTCGAGCCCAGTTTGAAGCAATGACGCAGTAAAAATGGGGGAAAAAAGGAAAAGAGGTTAGAATAATTACGTTTTAAGCCATCTGGAGAATTTTCTTCCTGTGGGTGTTTGAGTGACAGTAAATACAGTATAACTTAAAGTGGCATTAAACAGAAACACTCGACTCAGGCTTTGGGAACGACTACAAAACAAAAGCTGCAACAATATAACCGAGGCTTTGTTCGCTCTGGGAAAATGTGAGGGAACTATTTTTTTCCCCCACAGTGTAAAAAAATAAAAAGCAGACTTTTTGAAGAGATGTGTGGCTCTCAGAGGCTGAGGAGTAATGAACCTACGAAACAGCACTGCACATTAAGACGTTTATGACGACAGTGCCGATGCTGAGGTTTGGTGATATTTAACAAAGTTTTGAGAAAATGGTTTGAGTCATAAAAATTTAAGGGCTAGGCTTGGGTTTGTAACAAGGGGGGGAGATGTGACTGTCAACGGGAAACTGAAAACAAACAGCACCGTTACTTCCTCTATCACTCCAGACTGACTCATAACTCCTAACAGCCACTTTAGAGTTTTGTCTCCTGATCATAAAAAAGGAAAGTTTGGCTTTCTGGTGAAACAAGTCATTCCCCCCCCCACCCACTTACAGGCCTTGTTAGGGACTTGTCCAGATTTTGGGCAGCAAATATCAAAGGTGTGTTGAATTAGATCTTTCTGCATTCGTCCAGGGAACAAAAACTACAGATAACAACCGTCCCATATCTGTCAGCTGTGTCCCTGCCCCTCATATTTATGACCCGGTTTATCCCATAAACTCTTCACATACCTGCTTGTCCTTGTCTTTAGCTTTCCCGCTGCCTGACACCCGCGACGAGGTGACATCACGGGGGATGACAGACATTTGGTGCAGTGGCATGTTCATCCCAGCAGAGCCAACCGGGGGGGACGCTCACACACACACTTCCTGTCCCGCTGCCAGAGCAAAGGGCATGTTGGTTTGAACTACGAGACCTTGCCAGCACCGCCCCTGCGGAGGACACACATTACATCAAAATTAAACATGAGCATTGTTTTCTGTCGGAGCAGCTGGAGAGATGAAATGCAAATGTGGAGTAAGAAGCAAGAAATGACAGCCCTGAAGTGGTACAGCTGCATTTTAAACACTCAAGTGTGTTTTCACCTGGTTTGCTCATTACTCGATTGACTTCTTTAGGGATTCTTCAAGTTTTTTTTTAAGTCTAAGTTGATTAAATTCAAATGCTGACGAGTGTGAGTCTTCGCATTAGAGAGCCAACCTCTAGAGTCTGGCTATTCATGTGTAAATATACCTAGCTCTTTTTATTTATGGTAATGTGGCTTCAGTTACATATGATGTAAGGGAAGAAGGAAGGAAAAAAAGGATGTCTATACAACAGATATCTGCATATGAATGTGCAGCATTTGCTGGCAGATATTTGACACGGGAGGCTCTCTGTTGGTTTAGTTTAGTTAAAGTAGTCGTTTATGATAGTTTTGTATTTTCTAATTAGCTTTTTTCCCATTTTACTTTGACTTTTGCATGTTTCAGTTTAGTTTAGTCAACTGTAAGAATCTTGGTTGTAGGCACCAATCACATTTGAGCACTGCTGAGTTGCAAGCAGATAAAAGGCCCGTGTGGAGACCCTATTGTTAGCTGAGACCTGAGAAAACCTAAAATACTAAGTGCTGATGATGTGTTGATCATAAAATTTAGACTTGGGTTTTGTTTTGTAGATTTATGCTGCATTTATGTGCAAAACTGAGTATGCATAAGTGTATTCTTAGTGATTATTATGAGGCATCTGTGTATTTTAAAGACATCTATGTTGCTGTATTTGGTGTTTTATTATCAAACTTATTTTACTAGTTTACGATTTTAAATCAGAACAAAACGAAAGCATTCCCCATAATCACCTCTGCCCTTCTGACCCGGAGTACAGTGTTAAAGGACCTTCAGACTTTCCTCAAATCCCAAAAGCACAGTCAGCTACGACTTTCCAAAAGAGAGCCGTCTCTGAACAGCACGAGCGCCGAGTGAGATATATTACCACAGGGGTGATTTCCAAAGTGTAAACCATATCACTGCGGGGGCGTGCATGAATTCACTTTTGTTTTTCCAGAAACCTGGATTCAGACTTTCTGCAGCAGTGACTGGTGGCGAGTCGGTTTCTCTTTCAATCTGATTGAGTCAGAGTCATGAAAGCAGCAGCGGCAGCAGCGTGGGACTGTCCTGTGGAGTTACACAAGAGGTTTTACACACGGGTCGTATTAACTTCAGTTAATGCAGCCATCTGTACTCCCACTGACAGCAATTAAGCTGTAGCTCCTTCTCACCACTAGGCTGTATATGTGACTGTGTGTGTGTTTGCACGCAGCCCAGCCTGCCAAACAAACCCTCAAGCTCCACAGTATGAAAATGACTGGATTAAGACACCAAAAAGCAAGCGGGACAGATGGGAGGTCAGTAAAATGGCAGTAATCAGAAACCAGTGCAGGAGGGGGAAAAGCGGGGAGGTCATTCAGGGCTTCGGACTGAGAATGCCACACAGTCTCACTGAGGAGACGATCAGACCATCGCAGCCAGAGCTGTCACTTCAGCTCATCACCGCACTGTATCTGATAAGTAACTCAACAAGATGGAGAGGTGATTACGCACCATCAGCAGACGCATCAGCTTCTTGTGCAACAGCTGGCAGTCTCAGCTTGATGTCAGTACACAGTGTGGGGGAGGGCGGTGTAATAAAGAGGCAGCAGAAAGCACCTCGGCACCCAAAAACAAACAAAAAAAACAAAAACCTACTCTTAAGTGAACGAACAAACAAACTGCAGGCTTGTCTCAGACCCAGTGGGAGAATCAGGGATGCAGTAGAGAGTGCAGAAGTATCACAAACCAGGATGAACACCCTAATGCACAATCGGTCCAGAGTGTAGCCACTCTTTGCCTTTAGACTGTTATAACATCATAGATGAATATCACACAGCACTGATATGGCAATAAAGTGTGCATCATGTCTGCTTTCCTCTTGCTATAACACAGCATTTTGATTTAAACATGCAGGCAGTAATGGTTAATACACCAAATTACCAGAAAATAGCAATGCACACTAATTCAACATGCAGAGAATACATGCATATTCATTGCTTCTTCTCCCCTCTTATGTAGGCGGTTTATATCGAAGATGATCATCTTGCACCATATTTAGAATCTCAGAATCACTGATGCCGTCATTACTGTGGGAAACGTGCTGCGACAGTATTATGAGATACTCCTTCTTTCTCCACACGTAATCACTTGTGTAATTGTTTATCCTTGCAGATGCTCTAGAAAAAATACATAAATACATTGATTTTTATAAGCAGAGGCACTGAAAACAATAACTGTATCAGTGGAAACCTCCTTTCGTTTAAAACATCCAAGGCTGTTCCTAATGATCAGTGCAACTGTTTGCAAATTATGCACATTACTAAACGCTTAAATAATACAGCCTTAAATTTGTTTACAGCTTCATAATGGTGCATAATAAACTGTTTATTTTTAACATTTCTGTTGGGTTAAATATACATTTTGGCCCGTCTGTTTTTGAAATCAGTGAAGTAACAACAAATGCAGATATTTCACCAATGGCACAAAGAGGCCCTGAGCGATTAGGCGATTACACTCTCATGATTATTAGGACCTGAACCCAGCTGAATACTTAGCTAACTCTTTGAGGTCCACACCAAGAAAAAAGCAATGGAAACATTTTTTGTTTGCATTTCTTATTGACTTGGGTGAGTAATAACCACAATCAATTTTGTTTTTCAATAGACCCTGTAGTTTTTAAAATATTGATCTCTACCAAATGGTTGAGCTGTCACTTCATGGTAAAAGTATGAAATGCAAATACAAGTACAGTAGATAATACAGTCGAAAAAAAATCAAATAAAGGGCCAAATTATAATCAAATTAATGACAAAAACTATTCAGGGCATTGGATACAGTTTATTTCTAGTAGCATACCAGTGATCATTGCTGGTTTTCATTCCATCAAAGGAAACTATTATATCAAACAACAAAATACATATTTTTTTAATCTGCAAATGAGAAAAATATTCATATTCAGGCCACGTCTGATTGAATGCTACTGTGCAAAATCATTTTTCGTTTAAAAAAATAAAATAAAATAAAAACAGTGGAAATCAAGCACATCTGCTTGTGGTTTTGGTCGTGGGGGTCTTAGGGTGTAGCATTTATTCTGTGGTCTTGGAGAGCTGAATCATGGTTGTCCAACTCTAGATGCTGGCTTGTTAACTTGGTTCAGACACAACCAGGTGGAATCCTTTTGAGAGCCATCGGTTTCTGGTCCAGTAGGGCACAGTCCCTCTTGTAGACCAGGTATTCAAGTCAAGGATGTATCCGAACAGTGGAATATGCCATCTCCTTAACTTGTAACTTATAACTTGTCTTATACAGGTGTAATATAATATCAGAAAGCTTAATTCCTCCCATATGCTAATTAAATACAGGATGAGTGATTGGCATGGAATGGTGATCTTTGCATTGGACTCTTTGCTCCACCGTTTGACCGATGAAAGAGGCATGAACCCACAGGCATTGTTTAGGTTGACACATTTGGTGTCAAACGATTTTATTGCAATCAGAGCTTCATCAGACCTGTAATCAAAGGCTCCATGGCCCTTCTTCATCAGGTCTTTGTCTGCCATCAGGGAAGCTCCACCAGTGCAGTTTGGTCATACAGTACCAATGCCCCTGACACCCAAGGAGGTGTGCAAGTTCTGGCCCAAGCTGAAACTTGTGAAGAGCTGAGGTTCTTTTATGGGTTTGCATACTCTTTTTTACAACTTTGGCCCCTTAGCGGTAGCTTCTGTTCCTTTTCACTGAGGGGAGCATTGAAGAATGTAGATCCCCCTTGATACAGCAGCAAGTCGTGGATGATGCCAGATGAACTTGGCCGAACAATTTAAAACCCCACTCATCTGGTGGAGAGTGCCAGCCCTGTTGGCTTCATATGAAACCATGACCTCAAACACACTGTGGTTGAAGGTGGATGGTATCATGCCACAGGACCATGTGATTTTTAGCCATATAATTGTTTAGCATCCATATAGTACTTGTTAAACATGAAACTTCCTGTTTGGGAGAGGGATAAGAAGAGCTAATAGTTTACATTCACAGTGCCTTCTGGTGGATTTTTTTGGGCATTACGGATGTAAACCAATTGGTAGAAAAGACTCAATAAGGTAGGTCTAGTTCAGTGAAAGCCTCAGTTAGATATAGGGCCTGAAAATGTGCTCTACCAATTGGTTGAGCAGAACCCTAAAGGGCTAGTCTGGGTTTGCTTTAGACAGCAGCCCGCCCACTCTCACCATCATCAATACACAACAGCAGAGTTTCAAAAACTTTGAGAAACTATGCCAAGGAACGCTGAAGCTCTTCTGTAAGTTTGTCCCAGTTTTTCCTTTTATGTAACATCCATCTCTACACAACCCTGCAGAGGTTGCTCATTGTGGTGCGTTTATACAGTAGCAAGGTCAACTCAATACCACAACAGGGGAGGGGAGGGGAGTGTGGTGCAGAGAAGAAACGGTGCCATACAAAGATGTTCATCTTTGTCGCGAACTGCTGATTCACATACCACTGAAAATAAAAGAGTCTGTTTTGTTGTGAAACACAAAAGCGCAGCCGAGTCTCCCAGAAGAAGAAGAAAACAAAACAAAGCGCATTTATATTCGACAATTCAGTGCACCATTTACCAAGCTATTGCAGAAAGCCGTGTGTCCTTAACCATATTTAGATGTCAGGGTGGTTTTTCGGCCGCCAAGTCTACGTGGACGTAATTTCTTCAACTGATGGCATTTTTTTACAGAGCTGCTACGCTACCGCAGTTGTTAAATGTTAAAGGTTTTATTAACCAAACTTCAGCTCTTGAGTCCTTTCCCTTCCCTCACCATCAATCTTGATTACATTAAAGACAATGGACTCGGATGCAAAAACAGTAAATAATTTATTCCCTAGTGTGAGCGAAGAATCAAAGGTCACTTTGATGGGCACAAAGCCCTTAGAGTCATATTGCACCTGTGTGCATGAGGCTAATGAGTTGCAGTAAATTAGTGTGGGTCAGGGACCGAGTAAAGCCCATAGAGAATTATCACAGGGAAGAATCATTAAAGCTCACGCTGTAGCTCATCCACGAAGGTTTGCCATAATTTAAAAAAAGCCATTTTGTGAACTATGATGTGAAGTAAACAAGAAGGAGGAATGAGATAAATCAGGATGGTCCGTGTCACTCGCTCAAATGTTTCCGAGGCGCAGTCCGATGACCCAACACCAATGTTCGCCGCTGTCTCCACAACACATAGTGCTGCTGCACCAGCGAGCTCATTACTATACATCCCAAAAATAACAACTGCAGTAAGCCCAACAGCACTCTTTGCTTTTAATTGGCATTGTGTTTCAAACCTAAGGTCTTTGTTGGACAGAGAGGTTGCACTAATGGGGCGAGAGATGTGTTGGAAAGACAGCTGGGAAAACACGTTTGCGATATAACAATGTCTAAACATTCAGTTCAGAGCTCTAAGTGTGAATATTTTAGGATTAATAAAGCTAAACTGATTCTGTCAATCAAGCTGTCATAAAGTCCCTTGGATGTGATGTCACATCATGCCATTTCCTGTTGTGTGTGTGTGTGTGTGTGTGTGTGTGTGTGTGTGTGTGTGTGTGTGTGTGTGTGTGTCCCCTCCAGGCTGGCTACTAGTCAAAGAGTTCACTGTAACACCATTAAAATGCTAGCAACTTTCCAACCAATCTCAGACCTCCTATGGTTTCAATTCAAAGTTAACCTGTTGCTATGGCAGCAGCCTCAAGGGTCAGCTTAATCTCTAAGGGGGACAATAGTTTCTTATAATGCACTTCTAAATGGTTACATAATGTCAGTAAAAAAAATTTCAAAACACATTTCTGTGTGAGGGCAGTTTTCAAGCAAACACCAGCCATTCATAAAACCAATATGTAGGAAAAACAGAGTGCATTTAAATTTGATTTTAGAAGGCTTTAATCCCACAGCCTGTAACCAGACAGAGGGGATTCGTGAGTTTCACATGGCTGCTGGTAGGTAAAATAACAGTAGCAGTGCCTGCACTGAATCCAGACATGCTTACAAAACTATGGGACAAATCTGACTACTGTATGGACATATGCTGTGTGCCATGGTACAAAACAATAAAATAAAAAATACTGCATCCATGACAAATAAAATTGTTCAGACGTCAGTGGCTGATGCTGATCTATTGAGTTCCTTTAATTAATTAATTTTCTTTCACTGGCAAAAATGCAGAAAAACTAGAAAAAACATCTCTTCTTTGAGGCCTGTATTCAAATTTTCAAAATCTAGCCTGTGATGAAAGAATTGAGGCATAGTGCCACACACAGAGTGTAAAAGTCCAAGTAGGGTGGTTTAATAACAGAAGACCTCAAATCCTCTGTGAAAGCTCAG
The DNA here is from genome assembly GCF_963969265.1 of Rhamphochromis sp. 'chilingali'. Taxonomy (NCBI): domain Eukaryota; kingdom Metazoa; phylum Chordata; class Actinopteri; order Cichliformes; family Cichlidae; genus Rhamphochromis; species Rhamphochromis sp. 'chilingali'. The sequence continues at coordinate 16,525,022 of NC_137947.1, read as the reverse complement.
TGCATTAAAACTGAACCTGATGAGTAAGAGGCACTGTGACGACTAGTGAATCATCACGTCCTACTTTGTAGTGTATCTAACAATGCCTGATTGTGACCATATTTTACAAAACAATAATCATATTTTACTGAGACTTACTTTAAGCTGCTGTCACATATCAAAGGAGCAGGTCATTTTCTCATAATTTTCTGTACCAATTATTTGAACAGGAAGTCACTGTGGTGTTACGGGCAAGCAATCTTTAGCGTGTCTGTTTTGGAGGAACTTTATTTTCCATGTAATCACTTCTACTCTTAATATTCTTTCAGATTATGAAGGAAAACAAAACAAACTTCAAACAAAGTTCACTCTTAAATTTCAGAGGGAATTTAAAAAGAGTAAAATTCAGGATATTCTGTTTTTGCATGTGTCACAACACATCTTGATATTTCCGAGATGGCAAAACTGCCCCCCCGGTAGATAAGACTCCTGGCCACAGAGGATCCACCCAGAGACAAAGCCATCAAAATATTAGCTCCTATTACCCAATGAAGTCTATTGATTTGAAAAACAACTCAGCCCTTCTCACCATCTCTGAGCCAGGTAAATCACAGCCCTGCTCTCCGTTCTGCTCAGATGAGCTCTGCTGTTACTCCGTTTGCCAAGGGGCTCCTCTGTGTCCCTGCTGTCAGATCAGACCCGAGATATGGTCGAGAGCGCGTTCTTCAGTTCTGATGTGCAACCAGGCAGAAAAACTCAGCTGTGTATCAATCAATCCAAACATCACTGTAGTATAGCTATAGTCTATATTTAAAGAGGTGTCTTCCCAAAGGATTAGTGGGTTAGGGCAGATACCAACAGAGCATATCAGATAGATACAGAGTCTGAAAGATGTTGGACGTGGAAGAATTTCAGCCATATGTTGCATCCTAATGAAGAGACTGTTCTGCATTTTAATGAGTGATAAAATGCTCAAATGTGACTGTAGTAGCCACAGTAAGCTCCCAACTGCATGGTGTGTCTCATTAAGATGCTCCATACAGCTCTCAGAATTATTATTTTTTTGTCTCATAGAAATGTATTCAGTGTTCATTTGGCAGGTACAGTATGACGCTTGGAAATGCAATTTCTCCCTCTGGGGGATGTGCGACTGTCACTGAATTCTTTCACGAGAGGAAAGGAAAAAAAGGGAAAGGCTACAAATATGGTTGCATGTTGTACTGGTGGCTCCACTAAAAGATACAAGTCAGGGGAGAGAAGGCGGGCACAATTTTACCATGGCGCAGATGCTATAGCTGTGTTGGCAGCGACAACTAGACTTGATGCTCTGCCAGAAATCAGAGACTCTCCAGTCTCCACTCAGATTAACAGAGCATCAGTTAGACCTGATGGACTCTTCTGATAAGGCCTCGTACACTTGCACAAATAGGCACTGCTGTTTTTCATAGCTTTGAATAAAATGTTAAACAAATTTAGCTGTCAAACTTAAACTGTTGGATAATTTAACAGCCACAGACAGCACACACACACACAAACACACAAGGATGTGCCGCACCGAGCTCCAAGACTGCTGATTACTTTTTCATAAAGTACTGGGAATAAATTACCATAATGTTTGTAGCCTATTGTCATTTCAGCTGTAGCTGCATCATTTGCACAACCGTGGCTTATATTTCACTCTCTTTTCTGACTACCAAATTGCTATTTATCCTAAAAGCAAGATTAATAATATAGATGTTTTTGATTAAAGTTCATTGTATCCCTAATGTCTGTTAGCTGTCCCGTTTTATTATATGCAAATGAGTCCCAGTTTGGAGGTGATTAATTGTGTAGAAGGAGGAACGAGCTCTTTTGACATCTGGGATAAGCAGGCATGTTGACTAGAAAAATGCACGAGTTAGTGCCTTCCTTGTTTAATGCATCTATAAACACAAAAAAACTTCACCCACATTTAGTAAAATGACCTTGACTCTCTTCTTGTGACGGGAAGGCGTGACTCATGCGATGCCAGAGCAGATAGACCGAGAGAAGCAAAAATTACGACATAAATAGAAGCGTGCATACTCATAAAGACCTTCTGAAACTCCCCCTCAGCTTAACGATTAAATGCAGGACAGAGGATGTGTTAATTCACAGTATACATTTTTTTTCTCTCACCACCATTACCAGAATAGATGCAGTGCTCTCTGCCCTGAGTACAGGGAAATTCTGTTTCAAGTGAAACTGGGATGAAATGACTCATCCTGCAGCAAAATTCATATTTTTACATAAAAATCTTATTTTACACACCGATGATAATTATAGTAGTCTTCAGTTACCCCTCATTTCTCTAGATTTCTAGGGAAATGGGAAATGCGCTGGTGTATTTACAGGTAAATAACTTACATTGAAATACAATATATGACTCCAGAGAGCTAGAAAGTCAGTATTTTACATGACCTTCAAACATAGCCTGAACTGTCTTGTAATTTCTTCAAGTAGTCTTCTGAATTAATTCTCCAGGCTTCTTAAAGAACATTTAAATCTCTTTTTTGGAAGTTTGCTGCTTTTTGTTTATTTTCTGTTAAATTGATGCTGAGATTCTAGCTCTGGGGCCCGATCCAAGACTGACAGTGTCCCATTTTGTGTTTTTTTTCCATCCAGGTATGCTTTTATTGCATTAGTAGTGCATTTGGGATCATTGTCATGCTGAAAAATGAAACCATTGGCAATCAGATGATTCCCAGATAGTATTTCATGGTGGATCAAAATCAAATTTTTAGAATTCCACCAAACCACAGATCCCTGTTGTGCCCCTTTTCCTGAACTCCTCTGTACATATTGATGATGATTTCAACAAAAGTCTCAAATTTGGATTCACCACTCCACAAGATCCATTTTTAGCCAAGCTCTTGTATAATTCCACATACCTCAGCTTTTTTCTCCCAGTTTCCTGTGTTTGTTTGTTTTGTTCCTGTTTCTTAAGGACATGACTTTCAGTGTAAATGTGTTTTTGTGGCAGACTGCTAGAAACAACACTATTTAAAGTTGGTTCTTTCCAATTATGTGTAGATACAACACTGACTCATCCCTTGGGTTGGGGTGCCCTTTTCATGCCTGAATGATTTATTTAAAAAAACAACAACAACAAAACAACTTTTCCCTGAAAATGTTTTCTCTGCAAATGGGCTAAAAATGAATGAAAAAGCAGCCAATGTCCAAAGAAAACCTTTGAAAGCCGGGAAAGCTATTGCTCAAGACCACTTTACACAATTACAAGCAAGTGTGGCTCCTCGGAAGCAAAATATGAAGAAATTAGTTACTCAATACTTAGCACTATAATTTCCACAGAACCCCGTATTTTTTTCTATTGCGCATTTCTTGTATAGCTACTTGCGCCACCTGTTGTGTTATTAACTTTTGTGTCATTGAAAAGGCCATTCAGGGCGGAGCACGGCACCTTAGCTAAGGCTATTTCCTCATGGTTTACACTTATCCTTTATGAAAACTCCGGAATTAGGTGACGCTTCTTTGTGTCATAACTTCTGAAAAGCACATTTGTTTTTCCCCAGGACTACACAGAGAACCTCTTGGGATCTAGCATTGCTTTCAAAGACTCAGACTAAAGTTTAATAAGCTGCGGCAGCTCGTTAGGCGTCAGGCACTTTGAGGACTTGGAGGATGGTTCCTCCCACTCCTTCAGAGCAATTGTTCACAGCAACTTCCTGAGGTGTTGGTGTCACAATGAGTCTGCCGGGCAACCAGCAGAAATTTGTGGGAATTTTTTTTTTATGTCATGCTAATAGTTGTACAAGGATCAAAGCATAAGGAACAAGTTTAAAAAAAGAGAAGACACTGCATACCATAATAATTAGTATGACGGGCTGACAGGTGACAGGATTTCTTCTTTTTTTTGGTTTGTTTGTTTTATTATTTACACAGACAGACAGGCTAGCTATTTCTAGCACTAACCACTGAGAGCTGTTTCAATCTCTTTACCCAAGTCTTGACATGAAAGCAAGCAGGCCTCTGTCACTGTGGCATTTGGACCCCAACTGGAAAGCAGCATCTTAAAGTGTTTATTCTGTTGTGTTTAAAAATATACTTCTCTGTCTGTAAGCAGCGCAACAAAAAAAAAAGCAACTAAATTCAGAACGAAAATATGAAGAAATCTCTGGTCCCATCTTTTGATAAACATTGTGCAACGACCACAATATTCAGATAGAAGGGCGTACATTTTTATGCAGCTCTGACATTGCCAGGAGCAGATTATCAGTTTCAGCCTGCAGTTAATAAATGTTTACTCCCACAGCTACCTTGACCAGAGGCCAAACTGAAATTTCGGTGATCGTCTATTGTTCTAAAACCTCAGGCTAACCCTCAAAGCTGAAGTGTTTATGCCTTTTAATCCAACAAGAGGTGATTTATGTTTTGTAAAAGGTTTCACTTGGAAGTGATCTGAAAGGGTTCAGTTTTCAGATAAATAACAGGGACACTGACAGAGGGCTTCGCAGCAGTATCGCTGTTTTTAATGCAGCAATTTTCTTCTGTATGGAGACTTCATAAACTGCTGTGACGAGGCACCAAAAAACTAAATGCCAGTAAGTAAAGAGGAAACACGGCTGACTCAAAGGGAACTTGATAAGAGTTTTTGACAAGAAGCTGTTCAATTTTTTGGTGGGTGTGTGATGTGATAAGGGGGAAGAAAAGTTACCAGCCAGTTTATCGTACAATTGGAATGAATAAGGATTTAGCTGGAAAAGCAGACTTAAATATCAGTGGGGTAAACGCAGGGAGAAAAGCACAATCATCAAAAATCTACTGTATGGAGATGGGAACTGAAATTGCCAAGATAGGCAAACAGCCACACTCCACAAAACACCAGACTCGAGTATGCAGCTTCTGTAATCTCTCTGCAACAGTAAATACTATGAAGGGAAAGGAGAACATAGAATACAGGAAGCAAGAGCCATCTCTGCTGTGTGCAGGCAGATTTGAATATTACACTCACACAGGATAGATTTTAAAAACGCAGTTTCTTGTCAGCACATGTCCAATTTACAGTCGTATCGAACCCCGCCTGCGGGTGCAGTCAGAGCGCTGCGATCAAGTTCAGTGACTTATTAGCACAACTGCACACAGGCACAGCTACAGATGCAAAGTCAAAACCACAAGTACAGATTCCCATTTGCATTTTGGGAACATAGCCAAAGGTGATACCCAGATATTGAGTTATAGTTAGCGGACAGGTGCAGCTTCTAGATGTCAATGAACAGATAGAAGGCTTTAAAAAAAATATCTGATTTTCTATCTTGGTAACGATAAATAAACGCTTATCTAAAATAATTTTTTTTTTCCAAACAAGTATGTGTTGTTAATTACTGATCTATTCACTGCAGAGTCCCTTCTTTCCTCATTTGGATGTGCTCTTTGGGGCCACTAGTGATGAGGCTGTTCAATAAAGTTTAGTGAAAGCCTGTTAATTTTAATGAGATGCGGACAAAAAAATGTGGAGACACTGCAGTGTGTAAAGCATCACGCTCTTCAGCTGATGTTGTGGATTTCTGTGTGCTGAAGTGCCATTGTGGGTTACATAAATCCCTCCGCTGTGTTAGGGATATATGCATTTCAAACAGAGCAGGCACAAGCAAATCAAGAGCCTATTAGATCAATCAAATAGCCTGTAGAACAAAAAAAAAAAAGGGGTAAACAAAGCAATCACATGTAATCAGATGTCCTATTTTGTAAAAGCATACCCAAACATGTTGAATATGCTGTCATTGTAAGCAGAAAATGTTCATGTCGCAGGCTGGAAGCGCCAAATGTTGAGAATGGTGCTTCAAAATAAAACTTGGATATGCAACAGCTTAGATCATTAATAGGAAGCGAGAAGAAGGGCTAACTATAAACACACATTATGCTATTACTTTATTTTTAAGCAAAAAGATTTGATTAAAAATGATGCTTGTGTATCTGAGGTAGTATCCGCTTCCTCAACTGCACTCACCACTACATTTTAAATGGCTGAGTTGTCTGCAGTGTTCTCTATTATAGATAAAAGCCAGCAGCCACTATGTGCTATTTCTATAAAATACTCAAATCTGGTTCCATACACCAGAACTCGGATCTTCTATAACAGTACTAAAAAAAAAACAGTCCATAGGACATTTAATCATAAGCTGGATGGTCAAATGGAGGACAAATATATAGTGTTACTGAGCCTCAGTTTGAATACTTCGGTTAGTGTAACTGGAGCATTTAACCATTATTGCTGTTGTGATGGCATGCCACACATGGTAAGCTCCACACCACCAGTTGATTCACTTTAGTTAATTTACAGTCACTACTTTAATATATTCTGGTTATTGTTCAATATTGTTTCTTTATTAAATGTATTTATTTTTCCATCACACCTTCCAACGTTTATATGGCGTGCACACATATTAACACTAGTGATGTGACGTTCTGTATCGAGGCTTCGGAGCGTGTGTCGAGTAATGGAGGGGGCGTTTCCGCGATGCGCGTATCGAGGCTTGCTTCATTTATGGGAGGAGCTGAAAATGATGACGTCCGAAGCCTCGCTGCCCGGCTGTACCACGTGACTGGTTCATGAAGTGGTTCGAACTTTGCCGCGAGATATGACAGCAATATAAACCCCTCAGATTTCATTCAAAAATGTGGGTGTTTGATGGAGAGTTGCGGTTAGTGAGAGTTAGAGACAGTTTGGAGGTTTATGAGAGTGAGGAGAGAAAGTCAGGAGAGAATGGAGCCAGCTAAGAAGAGGAGGATGTCCTCCCCTGTGTGGGAACATTTTGATTTTATTCCTCCCAACAAGGTATGGAAATTTCTACAGAAGATGTATTTTCACAATACTGATGGTGCAATACAATTTATGTTAAGCTGTCTGTGCTTTTGTACAAGGTGAAGTGTTTGCTATGTGCCAGGGAGCTGGGATATAACAACAACATCCATGCTTAGGCACTACAGAGCTTTGCATGAGAATAAGGGGAACACCGATTGTGGAGCAAGACCAGGTGAGCCATCAAATGCCATGATAATATAGCATGCAGTAATGTTACTAAATGATATAACAATATTATACAACTGTTATAAGTTACGTGTGTGATATTTATATTTGTGCTTTGTCTTTATTGTCTTTCTTCAGGAGAACAATCTCAAATAGATGAAGACCTGGTTAGCATGGTGATTGAGGACTCCCAGCCATTTAGCATTGTGGAGGACAAAGGATTCAAAAGATTTGTTAAATCATTAAATCCTAGCTATGTTCTCCCCACTAAAATGTCATAAAAGCAGTGAAAATTTAGTTTTTACAGAATAAAATGTGAACAGGCAGGACTGAGGCTCAAAGCCTCAGTGTGTAGCTGTCCATACCTCAACGTTACAAAAGCACAACCACTGTCCACACCCCAACCACACCTCACCTCACAGTAAATGATCATTTCCATTTTAAGCATTTCCAAATAATCATTTTCCATACTGCCACTATAAATATACACACTATACTGCCATCAATACAATATAGATGTTTTACACACTCCTTTTGTTGTTGATATTTACAGGCTGTGTGCAAAATGCCACACTCTTCAAATTCATGCCAACTAATATTTTTACGTCCAGTAGGTGTCCTCCTAGAGCAAATGAAGCTTCAAGAAGCTTTGCGCTGGGGTGAACCAATTGGATGAAAAGCTTCAGTGCTTCATGAAGCTTCATCTGCCCATCACTAATTAACACTGCAAGTTCAAAGTTTTGTTTTGTTATATTACATCTTTCTTTGTTTGAGTTACCTGGGGTTTGGCTTCTCCTCCTGTCTGGCAAAAGGTGTAGCAAAGGGCTGGGAGAGCTGAAGTACCACTGACAGCCTAATTGGATGGAACCACATGCTTCATTGCCTGGGGGGTGTTTCATGTTTGTTTAATTGTTTTGTATTAGTTGGTTATATGGCAGCCATTTAGTTTTTCCCCTTGTGTGTCATTTGGTTTCAACAGGTCAGTTTATCATATGTTTGTTTGAGATTTTGTTAATTGTTATCTTGAGTTTAGTCTATTTAGTTGACCTCTTTTATTGGCCTGCCTGTTTAAGTTTTGGCTTTGTTAAATCTATTTTCATATTTTTGGGTCAATAAAACCCCTTTTTTGAATTAAACACCTGTGTCCTTTATGCTTTACTGCTTGGTCCCTGACAGCTGTGCTAGCTGTTGTATTCTGTGGCTATTTACAGCTTTTCGTCTGACCTCAAATCTAACTTCTGAAAGCTTCACACCCACAACACAACCCCAGCCCTCACCCTAACCCTACTCCTATTGGATAATTGGTCATGTGGCCAAGACATGACTAGACTTATTCTGAAGCAGCCATTTTGACAGGAAATAGTAGCCAAACACAGTTGCTGTTAATCATATTGACGCAGCTTCTGTTCTATTTAGAGACAGAGCCAAAATTTTCAGTAACACGTGTTTCGAAACTGGTCCGCTAAGGGTGAGAAGTGTACTTTCCAAACTCAACTTTTTGACCGTCAGAAACATCTAAACCAACCAGTTCCTGAAAGTCTATTTAAAACAGCAATCTGAAGGCTGTATGTTCCCTGCGATGGGCCAAACCGGAAAAGAAAAATTGTGACTCATTGCTTTTATTCATGCTAACAAGGTTTTACTTGCGTGTTTGCCTGTCAAAGACCACATGGTCTGTTTGAACAGTGAAACAGACACATGTGAAGTGCACTGCAGCCACCACGAGGTCACTTTCACAAAAAACTGACAAAAACTTTTTGATTGCTTTGCAACAACTTAGAGACCTTCTCACTTATTTTCAATGTTTTTCCTCCATTTCATTTCTCATTCAGGCACCTTAATCACTCGTCAGTTGAAAAGGAGTAGTTAGCTCATGTGCAACAGGAGAAAACACGGATTATTCTTCAGTACATTTCATTTATCAGTAAGGAATACCATGACATCCACAATGGGTATGAATACAAACTAAGATAACTCCCCCCAAAAATGCAATATCATGCAAGATTTTATCCATGCTGTGCAAACAAGTACTGCAACATGGTTTAAAATACTAAAATATAATTTCATTTTATCATCACTGGCCTTACTACAGGATAAACATCTAGTGCAATTCCTCAAATATAATGACAGTATTCCATATTGTTCTTTTAAATTAAGAGTGGAAAATTACTAACATAGGTGGGAATTTTAGAATATCATTCATATCAAGCGTATTAAGCTCCAAAATCCTCATACATGATGTTTTCAAGCCTGCCTATAACTCGAGGGAAGCTGACACTTGTTCTTACTTAGTTCAACAGTTGATGATTTTACTCCGTTTTACAGTAATCAATATCACTAAGATGAATTTCACAAAAAAAAACAAAATTACACAACACTGGATACTCAGCTGTGACGGCCAAACAGGATGCAGTCTGCATTTCTCTGGGAAACTGTAGCTGTTTGTGTGTGCGTTCAAGGTTATGCAAATCCACTACTGACATTGTGCACACAATATGAAACACACTGACCTGGACTCGTAGATTTATTTGTATTATAGCCACTAATGTTCAAAACACAATTCAGGGAAAGGTGGTCTCATCAGTGAAGAATGAGGAAATGAAAAACTAACTCACCACCCGAGTAGAAACTGAAAGCATGTTCCTTTTAACCACTTTTCTGGCCATACCGGTAAACAAAGCCTTTTTACTGGTAAGCGTGTGCTTCGGCACACAGACAACTCTGTCCCTCGGGCTAGTGTTTGTCCTCCTGCTGCCTCGCAGAATAACCCGACTGTGTGGAGGAGTTATGGACCAGCAGGCAGTTTCAGCCCACCACAACGCTCCGTGAAACAGCAGACGTGTAATATGCGAGTGCATGTGGGGTTCACCACTGTGTGTAGTAAGTGCGTGGACACAGGAAATCACACACTGAGAGGCAGCTTTAGAGGCTGCTGGTCTGGCTGCAGGTCGACTCAGTGGCTAGCAGCAGCAAAAAGAAGCTAAATGACTTCATAACTGCATGGTGGACAGTTGGAGAACAAGCCTCCAGCAGTTATACAGCATTTAACCAGCAAAAAAAAAAATCGCTCTGCTATATAACACACGCACTGAATCTGAATTAGAAAAACCTAATACTGCAACTGCTATAGAAGAATCTGTCTTAATCTTAAGACTTGCTTTAAAACGGAAATGTTGGATTTTTTTTTTTTTTTTTTTTTTAGTAAAAGGAAACAAAAGGTGGTTTCCAAAAGATTTTCTGAGGTTTGTCTGTTACTCATTTTATATCCTAAGAGCAAAAAGATAAAACATTTAAGTCAACATTTTAACCATGCTCCCTATGATATTTTTGTTTTAGGTTTTCAAGATGCTACTGAGACCAGCTATGATGTATGGTTTTGAGAAAAAAGACAGAAGGCTGAGCTGGAGTTGCAGAGTTGAGCATGCTCAGATTTTCATTGGGAGGGACCAGAAAGGTCAGAGGGACAACTCATGTTGAGATGTTTGGAGACGCCGTTAGAGAGACCAGACTGAGATGGTTTGGACATAAGTAGTGGATTTATTGGAGAAAGAATGCTGAAGATGGAGCTGCCAAGCAGGAGGAAAAGAGGAAGACAACAGAAGGTTCAAATGTGGTAAAAGGAGGACAAGCAGAGGGTTAGTGTAAAAGAGAGGGATGCTAAGGATAGACTGTGGTGCTGTTACAGCCCCTGTAGCGGTAGCAGCTAGTAATAGCAGCTAATAGTAGAAGCTGCTAGAAGAAGATTTTACAGAAGAAATGAGCAACATGCAAGGAGTTTGAGTACCAACTTTTACCAAGAAAAACAAAGAAATTTTAAAGCTTTATAAATAATCAGACTCCTCAGGCTGTATCATCATTGGGCCACCTAGATATTACACCTAGAGGAGCTGCTAAACCATGAAACCCTGCCATGAAGCTCCCAGCATGTAGATTTTGTGCTGATGTTAATGTGAGAGGAGGTTTGAAGCTGTGCTGTTGTTGAATGAGCAGAGTGCTGAGACACTTTGCACCCCAGCCCTCAGCAACCTCCCTCTCCAACTTCATGTGGTCTGATACTTAATGTGGGTGATTTGTTGTGGTTCCTGAATGCTTTCATTTTGCAATAATATAACTTACCTAGGAGAGAAGAAATTTAATGAGCTGATTTGTTGCAGCAGTATTATGCTATTACAGTACAGTGAACTCTGCTTTTTGGAACGGCCCAGGCAAACCGAATGGCTACAGGTACTAGAGTTTATACACCTGCACTAACAGCTGAATTCAAAGATTCAGAGGTATGGCCCAATACATTTGTCCATATAGTGTAGCTGCCCAAAAGCAGACAATTATGGATCTGCATCTTCAAATGTTCCAACAAAAGATGCCTGAAGCATTTTAAATACAAAGTCCTGTGAAAAAAAAGGGAAAAGAAGAAGAAAGACGTTTAAAGGGAAAGGGCTGAGAATGTGTTAAGCACTAGTTGGATCAATCATGTTTTGGGTTTGTTATGTAGCAAGTGGCACGGGGAAACATTTTATTGGTGAGTGGAAAGATTTACTCAATTAAATAAAAGCAAGCTGCACACTATAACAGCAAATGGGCCAACTCAAGAGGCTCGTGTTGAAGGTTTGCCATCGCCCTCACAGCCCTGAACCTAATCATCATCATCATAGAAAAACCTTTGAATACACTTCAAAAGAGCAGTCCGTGCACGAAGGCCAAAAATGTCACAAAACTACAAGCAATTTGCAGGAAGAATGGATGAAAGTCCTTAAAATAGACAAACAACAACAACAAGAAAAACTTCGAATGAAAAAACTTGTTACTTTATACTGAACAAACCTTTGCTTTGAAGCCTTTTTTTCTTTTATCCCGTAAAGGTCATCGTTTGGCAAATTCAAATTCGCAAAAACAATTCAATGTCATTCTATGTGATAAAAACTAAAAGACAACACCTTTTCACATTTTTCAAAACAGACTTCACAACTATTTGTGTGGAGACAGGAACATCTGGAAACATTGAAAAGTAAAAAACTGTTTCTGCTGGGTTAGATACCTTTCTTTTTTTTTTTTAAAGGAAAGAAAATCATACATTTTTGTGGCAGTGAGACATCGTCCACACATAGAGAACGGCTTATTTATTAGGGCTGAACGATATATCGCATTTGCGATAATATCGCGACATGATCAAGTGCAATTTTCTAACCGCAAAGGCTGCGATTATACTCTGGACATGTCCAAATTCATGGACTGCATCCTCCTGAGGCCGCATTTGTAGACCGATTACGTCACAGCGACGCGCCGAAGGCTGTCCAAATTACTACCATATCCCAGAATTCATAGCGCGGCCCAGCCAAACTCCAGTTTCCAGCAATGGCGGCCGCTACTAAGTTTTAAAATTACTCATACTAATCTTTCTGGGTCACAAAATAAACTTTTAACATATTTTCAGGCGAGAAAGTAGTTGTGTAAACATCAAATATCTGCTCGGTTTATCAAGATATCCCATATTTGCAAAAGTGCTTCGACGTTTTCAGAGGCGTCTGCTACCCACCAGCTCGACAGCTAGCCGGGAGCTCGAGGGTTACTGATGCGGCCGAGAACGGCACAACTCCCGGCACATCATTTTCAGATCACCGCGGAGTTTCGCTGCTCGGGTTAAACGTAATATATAAGTCACTTAGACAACCTAAAAATGTTATTGTTGGGCTTTTTTCAGTGTTTTGTTTGTTCGTGAGTAAATCGGTTTGGCTGAGATTAAAGTTATTAGATTAGATAAAATAAAACTATTAATCCCCCGGGTGGGTTCCTCCTTGGTTTTCACACAGCTGACTAAACGTCAAACAGAAAACTTATTAAACAGAAGTATGAGACAGTCGAGAATTTACACCAGTGTCTGGTTATATTTTAGATAGCAAGAAGCAGACGGCCGAGTTTATTAAACTCCACCGAGACAGCGGTGACGCTAATCAGAACTAGACCGTCCAATTTCACGCCTTTAAATTTTAAAGGCGTGTTTGTGTGTGTGTTTATACAATTGCTATTATGTTTGAACTTTATGTGTAATGTTACTGACTGCAGAGATCAGTAAGATGTGTGTATTTTTTATTTATTAGTTTTATTTATTTAATATTATTTTTTAATTGAATGACTGTCTAGTAGTTCACAGATGTCGAAAAACTGAGTGTGGTAAAGCCACTGATTTTGTTTATGTATATTTCTGCAATCTGCACATTGTACTGACTTTCATTTTAATGTTTACACCAGGGTTCCTTGTCAGCACTTTATGCTCAGATGTTTGTAAGCTAAAAATAAACTATTGTGTATGTTCAAATATACTGTTGTGATTGAAGAAGTTAAATAAAAATGTCAGTCATCAATTCATGCATCACCTCATGTCATCATAACAGAGGTCTGTCTTCCAGGAAAGAACAGTTTAAAATTAATGTAATATAGTATTGGCCATACTATATGATGTATTGCTTGTCTTTGTTTAATAATACAGAAGACAAAGACCTTAAAAAATAATTGCATATCGCATCGCAATCGCAATATTGGGGCAAAAAAATCGCAATTAGATTATTTTCCATAATCGTTCAGCCCTATTATTTATCAGAAAACCTTTTAAAACATGTCCTCATGCAGTCAAAGCTCATCTTCCTAGTTTTCCATTTCAGTAAAAAAAAAAAAAAAAAAAAAAGAACAAATGAAAATGTCAGGACAGTTTGACAAAACAACCTGCACCATCCACCCATCATCCTTCTGTAATTGGGGTAATCAGGGCTGCAAAATAACCCAACCTTGGCTTCTTAGTTTGACCCATGTGACACTATCAACAAAACCATAACAGCTCCTCTGGGGTGGTTAACAAAGCTACGAAAAGCACATTCCTGGGAATATCAGCAGCTGAGCTCTGACAAAACAACATCTTAAGAACACATTATGCTTGTCAAGAAAAAAGAAGCTTATTGCTGCAAGAAACGGTTAAACGATGTCACAGATCATGCCCGTATCAACATCTGCATTCGTTCAGCTGAATTCTATTTGTTTAATAAACTCTTCTGTTGCTTGAACACCTAATTTGAACATAATACATCTCACAATATCTAGCAAAGCTCATTTATACAAGCTATAGCAGGCTGAATTCATTATTTAAATCACTATTAATAACTGCAACACAGTCAGGATTGAATTATCGTGATCAAATAAATGTGGGGTGCTCTTAAGCAGGGAGGGGATTTGGGCTGGAATTATTTCTGCTGCTGTAACCGGAGAACATCTCTAACATGGATGTATTGTAATGAGATGTAAGTCTGAATATGCTTAATGAAAAATGCAATGCAAACACCACCAGCAACGGCAAACAGTTGAAAAGTCATTAGTGAGAAAACCTCATTGATATTCATGATGAAATGACGGCTCTGGCTCATTCCACCTCGATATTAAAAGCAGCTGAGGATATATCCGTGCTGTTTACAGTCAGGTTAATTGTACAGGAAAACCCAAAATTCCGCACATCATTTCCCAGACATTACATCACAGTCGGAGTTCTTAAATACAGGGAGTGCAGAATTATTAGGCAAATGAGTATTTTGTCCACATCCTCTTCATGCATGTTGTCTTACTCCGAGCTGTATAGGCTCGAAAGCCTACTACCAATTAAGCATATTAGGTGATGTGCATCCCTGTAATGAGAAGGGGTGTGGTCTAATGACATCAACACCCTATATCAGGTGTGCATAATTATTAGGCAACGTCCTTTCCTTTGGCAAAATGGGTCAAAAGAAAGACTTGACAGGCTCAGAAAAGTCAAAAATAGTGAGATATCTTGCAGAGGGATGCAGCAGTCTCAAAGTTGCAAAGCTTCTGAAGCGTGATCATCGAACAATCAAGCGTTTCATTCAAAATAGTCAACAGGGTCGCAAGAAGCGTGTGGAAAAACCAAGGCGCAAAATAACTGCCCATGAACTGAGAAAAGTAAAGCGTGCAGCTGCCAAGATGCCACTTGCCACCAGTTTGGCCATATTTCAGAGCTGCAACATCACTGGAGTGCCCAAAAGCACAAGGTGTGCAATACTCAGAGACATGGCCAAGGTAAGAAAGGCTGAAAGACGACCACCACTGAACAAGACACGCAAGCTGAAACGTCAAGACTGGGCCAAGAAATATCTCAAGACTGATTTTTCTAAGGTTTTATGGACTGATGAAATGAGAGTGAGTCTTGATGGGCCAGATGGATGGGCCCGTGGCTGGATTGGTAAAGGGCAGAGAGCTCCAGTCCGACTCAGACGCCAGCAAGGTGGAGGTGGAGTACTGGTTTGGGCTGGTATCATCAAAGATGAGCTTGTGGGGCCTTTTCGGGTTGAGGATGGAGTCAAGCTCAACTCCCAGTCCTACTGCCAGTTTCTGGAAGACACCTTCTTCAAGCAGTGGTACAGGAAGAAGTCTGCATCCTTCAAGAAAAACATGATTTTCATGCAGGACAATGCTCCATCACACGCGTCCAAGTACTCCACAGCGTGGCTGGCAAGAAAGGGTATAAAAGAAGAAAAGCTAATGACATGGCCTCCTTGTTCACCTGAGCTGAACCCCATTGAGAACCTGTGGTCCATCATCAAATGTGAGATTTACAAGGAGGGAAAACAGTACACCTCTCTGAACAGTGTCTGGGAGGCTGTGGTTGCTGCTGCACGCAATGTTGATGGTGAACAGATCAAAACACTGACAGAATCCATGGATGGCAGGCTTTTGAGTGTCCTTGCAAAGAAAGGTGGCTATATTGGTCGCTGATTTGTTTTTGTTTTGTTTTTGAATGTCAGAAACGTATATTTGTGAATGTGGAGATGTTATACTGGTGTCACTGGTAAAAATAAATAATTGAAATGGGTATATATTTGTTTTTTGTTAAGTTGCCCAATAATTATGCACAGTAATAGTCACCTGCACACACAGATATCCCCCTAAAATAGCTAAAACTAAAAACAAACTAAAAACTACTTCCAAAAACATTCAGCTTTGATATTAATGAGTTTTTTGGGTTCATTGAGAACATGGTTGTTGTTCAATAATAAAATTATTCCTCAAAAATACAACTTGCCTAATAATTCTGCACTCCCTGTACAGTGACATCAAAACGGTTTTGTGTGTCCAGCCACAGTGGCTGCTGCTGCTGCTCGCGCCAATTACCTTGTTTCCCCCAAAGTAAGTCCAGAAACAAACAAATATAGAAACTGTGATGAGATGCCAACAGGTCATACCGCTACTGCATAATGCCAGTAAGTCTGACAGAAAGAGCAACATTTTTCTTAAAAGGTCACACATAATTTAGCATATCATGTTTTTCCTTTTTTTTTCTTAAATGCCAGTTCTTTCTGTATATTTCATGGTTTGAAAACATAACTGCCAGCTAGAAAGTTTTGTTAAGTAACATGAACATTTGGGATAAACCAGTTCATGTAAAATTACAGACAGCCATATGCAATATTTCCCAGTGTTGGCCTATCACAGGTAGACTATATCGTACACTGTGGATGGGCAAACTGTGGTTTGGCTTAAGCGGTGTCATCATGTTGTTGTGTGCTAGATTTTAAAAAGCACTGCCGGAAAGTTAAAGGAGAACCTTATTTTGTACCACATTTATAGAGTTGCAATTTTGGGTGCTTGTGTTTTCAATAATTTGATTAGCGCATATGTGAAAGTAATCCCTGTGACCCAAAAGCTCTAACCACTCAGTTTCAGCCGATTCTTTTCCAGTCTTAGCTCTGTAGGAGAGTGACCATCCTTAATATGGTCACCTCAGGCATACGGCTTTAACTGCGAGTGCACCTGCTGTTTGCAAAGGAGAGCCAATAAAAAGGAATTTGGCCTAAAGGAAGAGGACCTATAAGGGCTCATTTCAGACAGGTGAATAAACTAAGGGGCTACACCAAAGCCCAACATAAAATAAATGTGGATTATTCTGAACTGTAAAATCATGCAAAGCTACTTTAATACAGTCCAAGAATTAAACTATGACGTTAGAAAAGAGAATTCCAGGCCCACTTTATCCAGCCTATTTAGACACCAAGAGACGATTAGAACTTTTGGTGTTACTAAAATAGTTTTTATTTGAATTTATTTATTTATTATTCATGTCAAGGACAAACAACTCAAACTTATTTTGACCCCTGCACCCCTAATGTGGACATCAAATCTGTCAGGCTATCATCACCACATGAGTGGGCTAGAAGACAAACACTTCTGAAATCAGCATGTGCATGACCAAAGCTGAAGTTTTGACAAAAATTAATCCGGAAAGCACGGTCGCTATGATGAATCACCCATCAAACAAGTTTCTGCAAGTGGACTTTTTACTACAGCAAAACTAATTGAAATGGATGGCTGAGTGGCTTTCAGGAATCTAATTAAATACAATATGGAGGAAAGATTTACTGCTCACTAAATTAAAAGGGTTTCACAATACAATGTTAGCACTTAAAGACAGCTGGTACTAACTAATGAAACTGTGGTAAACAAACCAATTGACAAATCAAATGTTATTTTACTTTAAATGATTCTGTTAAAGTAAAGAGCTGCGACACATCTAAGTGGGCTGTATTAAATTATGCCATTAAACTCATTTTACCATGTAAAAATGTTGGGCTGCATGTGGCCCACGATGTAAAATGAGTTTAACATCACCTGATGTCATTATAAAAGCTGCTTATAGGTCAGACCCTTTATTGCTCGTCTCATCATTTCCTGGTTTTTGTGTGGACAAACACTGGCGTTTGCTTTTTTTTAACCTTTGAATCTGAACACAGTGTAGACAGAGAGTAGGGAAAAGGGTTTGCTTGTGACCCAGATGTGAAAAAATGCTCCAACGACAAGTTTGATGTGACAGTTTTGCAATTTTTAACTGAAACGAAAAAACACTGACAGAGCAGGTTGAAGAGATTTAATGAGTCAAGGCTACAAGCAGTTAGCAAATCAAGACAGCCTCGCTTTGCGGCGTCATTTTAAAAGCAAAGTCAATTAAATATGACAGCTGACATAACTGCATCATAAATTATTTTGTTATAGCCCAACCAAAGCTTTATTTTATTATCTCAGGTGTAACAGCGTTCATGTAATTTTTTTTTTAAATTTAGGAACACTTCTAATTAAATTCCTGTCATGGTACAGTGTGACAGGATATTATACCATAGAAACCGTGAAGGGTGGCAAGTTTTATCATTGTGAATAACTAAAATGTATGGATAAAAACAACGGCAGGAGTACTGCTCCCACCATCATTTGTCTGGGAGCCTGCTGTCCTTGCTGGGTTTCAGAAGCACTTTAAGAATTGAAAAATTCTTTAACATAGTCTAACGAGGCTGTTTTCTGGTTTATGGGCAGGAGATGCAAATTAGAGGCACAAATTAGAGAAATAAAAACAGCCTTAGGCCTAAACTTCCTTGTGTGTGTGTGTGTGTTTACACTAAATGAAGTTGGCTCCAAAGTGGCCGTCACCACGTCAAAGAAGCCATCATAACAGCTGTGTTGTGTTATAGCAGACATAAAAAAACAACTTACAATCTTATCTACAGCAACATGTTCTGCAAGCTTTTGTGTTTAAAAATCTGCTGTCATCAAACAAACATTGTGATGGTGACTTTATCATTACAGCTCAGGACATATAGGTTATTGAGCTGATATAGCTCTTTTATTTGGTGGGGGACTCGTGATTATTTGGTTATCTCTGAGAGCACGGTTATCATTTCAGCATAAATTAATAAGATGTTAAATGTGTGTCTGTTAGGCTGACAGGATAGCAGGTATCATGTTTACACTGTGGCAGATTAGTCAATCTACAATGGGGGGAGAAAACAATCAGTCTCCTTCCCCTTTCCTTATTCTTGGTTGGCTGCCACCAGCAGACAGACACCTTGGGAGTCTGTGAAAGCCCTAATGACATCATCAACCATAGCCCACTAACTGCAGCAGTGCCATCCCACGGTCCGTTCAGCTGAGCCAGCACCTCTCCTCGGCTGATGTATAGCAGCTGTCGAACACTACCCCGTTTCATCAGAGGCATTACAACTTCATTGCGCCTGGTCAACACACACAAAGTCAGAGTGAAGAAGGCCACTTAAAATCTGACCAAAATATCATTACAAATGCCGATGTTGCTGTATGCTGTATGCCGCCATAAGCATTACCCCAGTGTGGTCTGATTCACATAGGTGCATGACATCATCCCAAGAAAGGAAGTCATTAGACTAAATCAATGCTTTTATTCCCTGCAGACGAAGTCCGACCTCAGGGAAACAATAACCCAATCCCGGCCAGCATAATGTGATACCTTTATTATGTTATTATGTTACAGTTCAGCCATACAAGACGACTAGCGAGGGACATATACCTATAATTGTATATCCAGAATCAGATAACAGAAGCAGCATGAACCAGCCATACAAATTACACTGGAAACCTCGCAGTACAGTTCCAGCTGCCATATGGCCATAATACTGTTAGGATAATTTTAATTTGTTCACAGTCTACGGCCAATTAAGAAAAGTAAAACTTGCTAAACTGAAAGTCTCTCAAAGGGAGGTTAATCACGGACACAATCACAGCTTCCTAGCAAGCACCAGAGTCCAGGAAAAACCCACATCCTGAATAACACACGCACATTCTCCTGCAAAACCGGAAGACAAATATGTACGAAGACTTTTTTTTTGTTGGCTGGATCCATTTCCTGTCTCTTAGCACATTTCAATCAATATTATTTTACAGATTAAGCACGCAGAGAGTGAGGAGACTGGGAGCAGCTAACATAGAGATGCAAAGCATGTATGCAGATGCCATTTTACAACAAGACATAAAAACAGGAATTCAGCACATTAAAAAAAAACGTAAAAGAGAAATTATTTGGATATTTGGGGTTTAAAATTACTAATAAAGCAGTGTGGTTCTCCATTAGCACAAAGTTAATGTAGGGCAACAAAACAGGAAGTGCGCCGACTGCTTTCTTGTTAGTATAAAAATAGCATTTTTTTTGAATAAATTCAGAATAGTAATCGATTACTTTATAGACCAATTACTGAAAATATGACAGGTCAATTGATTATGTGAATTTTTTGTAGTTTATGGAAGACAGAAAAAGCAATAAATAACAACCAAAAACAATTTTTTTTCTATATCTGTTCTTAGGCTAAATTATGCGCAAACAAGCTCTATGTTTTTAGTAAGAAGAGACATCTGCTCCTGTTCCCGTAAAGTAATTTGTCAAAACAAAGATGTGAACTAGCGGATGAATCAAAAGTAAAACCTTTTTTTTTTCCCCTTTCTTTTTTTTCAGCTGAAACTCTTCTGCGAGTCAAAATGTTTTTGCCTGTTGTTAAATTGAATTTGATTGAAACTGCTGTACAACGCCACAATGGAGCCTGTCAAACGGATCCTCTGTTCCATATTGTAAAATACCGTGGGAGGCACATTTCTCCATCACAACCAATTGTATCAAACAATGACGGCAGTGAACTGGCAGAAAGCTACTATCGAAGCCTTCAGATACTTTTGATTGCAATTCTTTCCGCCCTCCAATTACTTTCCTCAGAGCCCATCTCTGAAGACGTAAAGTACAAGCTAATTTGCAAGCACACAATGGCACAGTCCATTAAGACTGCAGGCTCCTTCCCTCGCAGTTTAGCAGCTTAACAGACAGTGTTCCAGTACCTATACTCGTGCTATTTAGTATGCCATCTCCCAAGACATGCAAAACACAATATCAGGAAGTCCTTCCATTATTAATTAACTCACGCCAGCACGGCTCTGTGGTCATTCTGACCCACGGGCCCCTGCACAGAAGATGCATCGCGCAAGTGTTCCCTTCAGCTCAACAGATGGCCGCCCATCCTGAGCCTGTTCTGCGGAAGGTTTCTTCCTGTTAACATTCTCATAGGAAGTCTGTGGTCTTCCCTTTACAACATATTAAAGGCATAAGCTCTTCATGCTCCAAAGTGAAGCGCTCTATGATTAAGATTTGTTGGAAATTGGCACTACACAAATAAAAATGAACTGAATTAGTAAAGGCAGCTGCACTAACTACTTTAAGTTGAAAAATAAAAAAGTTAAATTATGGGATTTGGAAGGCAGCGACAGCCTCAGATGCCCTCTTCCTCCTCCTGTTCGGAATCATAATTACGGCCTTACTTTCTCATTTCCATCAGCACTCGGTTCTAGCGGGACGACAGAGTCTGCTGACAGCTTCGTGCAGCGCCAGCTCTCGAATAGATAAAATTTCATGACTGCAGAATGATTGTTCAGTCGTCATTGTGGAGGACACACAGTCAGCCGGTCGCGAAAGAAGTCAAGAAATGGAAAGTAGACGGAGAGGGGAAGGCCGTCTTTCTGCGTAATGTGGCCATAATGTAGACTTCATGTGGAAAATAATATGCTGGAACAAGTGTAGACAACACACTGGGTATCAAACGTCTGGACAAGAAAAAGATAAGAGAAAGTAGGCATAAAATGATATGATTTCCTTGTTGTAAGGCATACGTACTCAGTAGGAAAACTCATGGGAGGAAAAAAAAAATCACCTTTTTAGCTACAGAAAATTCCCATATTCCCAATTTCCTTTTTCTAATTTCAGATTTTTCTGTTGAGCATAAATTAAAAACTAAATTAAACTCAGACTGCTTGCCTACAAAGATCACCATCTGTCGCTTCTCTTCAAACACTCCCTGTCAAAAATCACAAGAAAAAACACAATACAATGTGAAGAATAGGATTACAGACAAAATTAGCATTTAGTTATCAGAACGTTTATGTATGCATACTACACATACCAGCAGCACGACGAGGCTCGTCATCACAACAAGCTCTCAGCAAAGAAATAACCCAAGCCTACAATAATGTATGACACAGACACCCAGCCGGTTCTTCCCCTTTCCCCAGCATTAACCTAACAATAACCCCAAACCACAGAAAAATCCAACACCGCAGCACAGATGGCATCAAAAGAACCGGTCTTTGACACGAAGCTGAGATGTGTTACCTCAAATTGAACATGAGTGAAGGGCTTGCCCTCCCATTTGGCAAAGCACACACCACGAGGATGAAGGGAGAACAGAAGGCTTTAAAGTACACTAGAGTGCTTTACTGCATGTTTAAAAGCTCTGAACAAACTGTAACACACAAGCAGGAACTGTACAGCAGAGCAGCACGCGTCATGACGGGGGTGATGATGGAAACAACTGGAGAAAGCTGATCCTGCAGCCAATGAGAGGACAGAGTGTAATGTGAGAGCCACTGTGGCAATAAAGTGATCAGTGGGTTTGATGTCAACATTAAAGCCTTACCATTTAAGAAATAAATAAATAAAGTTCAATTCATATTTTCCACGTTACTGCGCAGATGTATTGTTGTTGACGTCAAGCTGAAGGCAAGAAACCAGAATCACTGGTGACACTGATCTGAAAAGCGCGCAGCGATGCAGGGCGCTGCTTCTGGCTTTAATATGGTTCATAAGGCGACACCCGGCTGGGCAGTGCGCCTCGTAGGACCTACAGAGAATACGAGATGCTCTCCGAGCCACAGCGAGCTGCTAAGATCACACCACGCCGATTTTTGAACATTAACATCCAAATCAGCATTGATCCGGTAAAGTCAGGACAGGACTCCGCTGCTTTCTGAGTAATCCAGAAGGCACAGCACTGACAGCAAAACCCTAAGATGGGTTTTTAGCGGTATCGAACACCGATAAATTCTTTCTTCATCATCCGGAGTCTCATCGCATTCCAGCAGCAAATTGTGGAATTGTGGGAGCGCGTTGAGGGATCCGGGAAAACTAACAAAAGGCTTGCTCGGGCAACATTACGTCTTCCTACATCGAGTCACACACACACGCTGAATGCACAAAACAACGAGACAATAATTAATAACAGGCATCTGAGCTGACACAAACACTCTGCCGCTGTTTTCCCTTTCTCTCTCTCTCACCCTCTTTTTGCTGCAGAGCGCACTCGCTCACATTAAACTGGATTTTCATACCTTAATCACAGCAGGCTACGAGTGACCGTCGTGAGGAACAGAGTGTCGGCTTCAACAGCAGTCAATATAAAAACAAAAAAACAAAATAAAAGGGAAAAAAAGAAAAAGCAGCAAATTCTCACGCTATCATCCCAGCACAGTTCAGAGGCACGTCCGAGCGACCCCCTCCAGCCGCCTCAGGTCGGATTTAATAAAGCGAGAGGCGCAGCGGACACGCTGGAGCCTCCTCAGCGTGGACGTACACATAACTGCATCGCAGCGAACGTTGCTCGTTGAACGTCGTAAAGACACACGCGAAGAAAACACTCACCGAATGTCGACGCTTTGTTTATTTCATTGCCCCCGCTGAGCAGCTGTTTGTAGTGGTGCGTCACCGACTTCCGCGTTAAGATGGAGTGGAAACAAAATGCAAGAAATAATTAATTTAAAGGACAGGCGGCGCACGCGGGCGAACTGACTGAGGGCTGTGCACTGCCGAGGAGAGGAGGATGGCGGTGATGATGATGATGTGGTGATGAAGGTGACCATGATAGCTTTTGATGATCGTGATGGCAGTGAGGTGGAAAATGACCCCACCGTAGTGATTATAGTGATAGTGAATAACAATAAGTGATAATTAAAAGGTGCCATAATCAGTATTTTATGCGACAAATGGTTCCCTGTGTAATTTTAAGGGTGTTACTCACAGTGAGAAGCCCACAAATATTCAAATTATGGCCTTTAACATTTTGCTTTAGTGTCGAGCAGCAGTTTTAAAGAAAATCTGCAGCAGCCCATAAAATGATGGGCAAGCAGACAGAAAGTAGCAGGTGAAAAGTATACCTCTGCATTTCTATGCATTTTCACTATAAAAGCTACCCTGCCAGTGCCAAAAGGGCGATACCAGCACTGCTGTGTCTAAAGTTTGAACCACTGAATTGAGTGGCTTTGGGAGGGGCTTCCGAGAAATTTATCAGTGAGTGACAGATGCTCTGTAAAAAACGGTTGTCAAAGGGCACAAAAGGCAGAAGTGGCTCAAGAATGGTGCTTGGAACATCACAGGGTCATGAAAAAGTCTAACAAAGGCTCAACAGCCAAGGAGCCAAAATAATAATAATTTCCTTCTGGAGTCTGTGGTTCATCAGCTGATGCACACATGACCACAACAGCTGTTCTCTCAAGTGGCCAAAAACTAAATTTAAGTTGCATTATCATAGAAGTTGAAGCACCATCAGCTTATATCGTTCCTGTTTGCCTCGTACAAAACAATGAGGTTAAAAAAATACATCCATTTTATTGGAGTCATCATGAAGATCTGTAATATATTCTTGACTCGTGCAACCAACTCTGGGAAATTACATATCGTGACTAAGAAAGGGGCAGTCAAGGACACATATTTGTACCAATTTACCAGGCAACATGCCACATGTTAATTACAGATGTGCTGCTAGGTGGATTTTGTTCGCTTTAGACAGAGTTAGGCTCCCTGTTTCCCCCCATCTGTAGCTACACCAAACTACACACATCTTACTTAACACTCTATCAGAAAGAAACGATTAGACATTTCTTATTTTAAATGACATCACATAAAGTGATGACTACAACTTTTTTAATTAAAAATGCTCTAGTTTGTCACATTGTTCTAATATACTCAAGTAAAGAAGTTTTCAGATTATAAATGTCTGGTTGTGTATCGTGACACTTCCAGCTCAAGTAAATCCCTGCTTGTGCTGTAACTCCACGCCAAGAGAGCCCCTCACTCCCAGTGCAGTATGTTGGGAGAGACTCAGTTGTTAAAGAAGGGAACGTATCCTCTGTTGACTCAAAGCCTGAGCTCTATCTCTGTGAAGCCTTTCATTGTATTCAGCCTTATTACTGATGCGCAGTCTGACGCTCTGTCCTTGGGGTGGGACAACAGCGCTTCTGTGCTCTGTCTGGACAAAGTGGGCACCTCAGAAACGAGTCTGCCAAACCATCATGCGTGTGTCTCTGCGTCAGAGAGATACAGGCCGTCTTGCAGTGTGGTAGGGAGGATTGGGCCATGGCTTTTGTATTAAGTGGGCAGAGAAGCAGGCGAGTGAAGCACAGCTGTCCTGTTGATACAAAAAAGAAAGAAACACATTTACAGGATGAAAACAGAGCTCTTTAACAAAAGGGAGAACAGAGCCAGAGAGAGAATTGTATACCCAGCCCTAACAGTCTTTTTTGGAAGCAGCTAGAATTTCTTTCGAAAGAGATTAGAACAGGGTGTGTGTGTGCTTAAGTGGAAGGAACGGGTGGTGTAAGAGCAGGGGGTTAACATAACAAGTCTCACTGAGTTAAAGATAAGCAGAAAGTAAGCAGAAAGAAAAAGAGAGGGGAAGAAAAAGGGCAGAGGAGGACAGAGAAAAGGTGGAGTTGGTACCCGAGTAGAACAATGTAGGATTAATTCTTCCCAGGAGGTCAGTGGTTCTGTCAGTAGGTGGGACCAAAACTAGGAGTTGGTGTAAAAGACAGACGTGTGGTTTCAGTGTTAAGATTTCCTTGGCGAGTGTCTTTCGAGCTCTCTTACCCGCACATGAAACCCGTCAGACTAGCAGAGCTTGATCGCCCCAGTGTGCGAGTACATGACTCAGCAGTGTTGAGCCATGTGCATATTCTGAACACTTGGTGGAAAATGATCATGCTCGTTTGTGTTAAAACAAGCCTTTGTACTCTACGCACTTTTCCGTTTGTTGGTTTCAACATGTGATCGGTGTTCCTCATTGTGCCGGCACAAGCTAAGATCAGTTCTTTATTCTTTTCAAATTTTTGTAGCCAACAGAACCCAAAGCATGGCTGAATACAGCATTTAAGAGTTCTAATGACAAAAAGCGCACACACATTTTCAGGAACATTGTGCACTTTGATTGTCTTAATGGACTGTTTTTAAATGGACAATTAGTAACCTAAGATTTTGGATTTTGAAGGAGCCCTTTCCTATGAAAAGAGTCTGCCAAACCAGCATTTTAGTAATGCATATCATTGCTTTTACTCTCGGTGAGAATGATTTCTTCTTCTAAAAGCATGTTTGGAAAAAGAGAAAAAAAACATTGTTTTCCACTTGGTGGAAAATATAGACTTGCAGCACTTGGCAGAGTTGCAAACAGCAAGCTGAGCAATCCCAAAACAGAACAGTAGAAAATAAGCATTTGCTGGATGTGTTTATGTGATACACTGCAAAGAAGCAGCTGAAGGAAACCGAATCAAATACTCAGACAAAACCTCTATATATCCCGAAAGGTGCTCTATCATGTGGGAATGAAAAGAATCCCCTATTGGAAAAACTACTGCACTGACTTAGTGTTGCACTTTCATAATCCACAAAAAAAAAAAATCGAAATCTTTCATGCTCAGCAATACAGTTTGTGTTGCAGGCTCTCCTAAAAAATGTATTGTCTCCAAAACTAAGCCAAAATAATGTGCCTTAAATCCAAGTAAGTTCTGTAAAGTTCATTTCGTAAGCTTGTACCTTTAGGTCAGTGGCTGTTTAAAAGTGTGTTGGCTGCTTTCTAAAAGTTTCTGGGAAACTTCCTTACCTTTGCAGCGCTCCCAATGGAACACCAGAACCAGCTGAGGCCAGTTTGTTTTCTGTTTATCTGCATGCTACAGCACAACAGGCTATGAAAGTCAACCACTATTTCAGGTCAGGACACTACCAGCAATTTTACAGAGTAGGGTTTATATATAGTCATCAACTGATAAAACTTTGTGTATACCAAAATAATGAAAAGGAAAAAACCACAACATGTTTGCAATTGACACGCTGATGCTATTATGTGTACACACACACACACACACACACACACACACACACACACACACTGTACTTGTAGGTTCATAAGACTGTGATGAGCTTTGCACATATTTGGTCATAAATCAGAGAATTGGAGAAGCGATGAAAGGCATTGATGAGACGGCACACGCAGTAGCCAGACTTTAGCCTACGGCAACCATCACCACCACTTGAATCCACCTGACTACTCAGCCAGTAGCTTGCAAATTTCTGTTTAATGTTCTAAAAACTACATTTTCATGTATTAGTTTCACCACTTTCACCAATCTACTGCCTCCTGTTGCTGCACTGATGAGTCTGAAATGAAATCAGCCTGATGCATTATTAGGTTATAAACTTCATCCTTTTTACTTTTTTAAAGTACCTGCCCATCTCCAGGTTTAGGTGCATTTATCTGCCAAGAGAGAATAAGCAGTATATGCTGCACAGCCCAATTATAGCAGATCAAAGCCAGGCAACACGAAGGAGGAAAGTGGGGATGAAAACAGCGAGACGTGATTCAGGACAGGGTTTGTTTGCTTCACAGGAACAGGACCCAAAGTGGGAGTAAAGTGAATAATAAATAGAGCCCCCCTACTTTTCATTCATTTCATCAGAGTGAATCACAAGGAAACAAAGACAACATATTTCTGTTCTGAGCAACATAAGAGTGTTCTCATATTTACTGACTGCTGAACTAGCCCCACTTCACAGGATTAACCTGTGTTTCAGATGTGTGCGTGTAAAATTACAGCTTTCTCTCTGAGCATTGATAATGGGTGGACATTTAAATATGTGATCAGAAGGCTTTTAAGGAATTTGCTTTAATGTCTCAACCAGATCAGAAAGCTTCAAGCATGTGATGAAAATAAAAACTGTGTAGCAACGTGTTTGTCTTTCAAAGTTTACATATACTCATCATGGGCATGGATGTCATGCTAATTCTGGGCTTTTAATGATTTATAGATATTCAGGAACCACCAAGGTTCAAGCTTGCCATGAACCGGTAACTTAGCTCATGAAGGCAAGCTTATACTTTTACTGAGGTTTAAAAATGTTCAACTTGTCACTAAGGAGCTAGCTGAGGGTCTGACTCGGCAGGAGGGGTTATTTAATGACAAGAAACAGAAACCATTTCCCCTCATACTTCACAGCACCGTGATGAGGACTATTACTGGGAGAGAAAGGTCAAATATTCAATCTGCAAATCTTGAGGAACTGAAACAGTGAAGCTTGAAGACACTGCGTGGAAATGACAAGAGGAGCGCCGGTAAGAGGGTGAAATAAGCATTTCCCTCAAGAAAACAAAGTCTTCTATCAGAATGATAATTTTAGACCAGCTGTTGGATTTCAACCAAACAAAAATGACGCACAGAAAGAAACTTTCTGGAAAGAAACTTTATTAGATCAAACCCCTGTAGATACTTTACGAGCATTTAAAGTTTTTGAAACAGCTGAGCAATAAAAAAAGACTTACAAAAGATTTTTTTTTTTTTTTTTTTTTTTTAAATGGCAACCACCTCACTGTAGACACAAATACCATAACCAACACCCACTCCTAATACAGTTTACTCAATAGGCAAACAGATTACTGACATCCACACCTACACACACTGCATACTTAACCCTATTTTTAAAAACCAACCTGTAATTTAAATAAATCATTAATAAATATTACGTATTTTATCATTAGGTGGGTGTACGGTTCTCTTTTTAGGAAGATTTCATTAGTGATGCCGGTATGTATGTGCCCATGTAAGAAAGATATTTAAATGTGCAGAATACAAAAAAAGTAATATTGAAGAGGACAACTAACAATAAGACAAACACAGAAACGTACGCCACCTTTCCCTCACAAGGAAAGTCAAATATATAAATATCATAGTTCTAAAGTGCATCTCTCAAAGACTTGTCAAATGAAGTCGCCCCGATTAAAAACAAACAACAAAAAAACCCAACAAAAGCCTAAAATAGGTATGTCTGAACATGCAGCAGATATATTTAGCAAAAACTACCTACGTACATGCACAGATTTTTTTTAATGCAATGGAAAAAAAAAAAGGCAACAGATAAAAAAGGGGGGTATACACTTTCACATTATCAAGAGGTGATAATTCTGTGCCGTTTCAGTCCACTGGTTTGTTCACACTTGGCTTTACAGAATATTTTATTTAAATTTTAGCAAACTTGGCTGATTAAAAAGAGCACACAGTGGTGTAAAAGTTCATTCTTTCCTTTACAAATTCATTTGCAGAATCGCTTCCATCCTGCAAGTTTTAAACTTCTTCACTCCTCATCCGCACGTCTGAGACAAGGTTGCAAGTTTAGATCTTAGGCAGCTTGGGAGCATTGATAAGGGGGTTGGTCTCTTGCAGAAAGCGCCGTCCGGCACCCTTGTAATCATAAGTGCAGTCATGTGTCTCTGCGTAGCGGTGAACTGCACAGAAGTTCTGACCGCACCTGTAAGATTTAAATAAACATTCAAGTTTGTATGCAAAATATATATTTTTATAGTACATTCCTCTTGAGACTTGATAGTCAGTAAATAAAAAAACAAATAACAAAATCCCCCTTCAGCAGGCTGTTTGCGGCATAAATGTGTAAATGCAAAGTCTAGATTTTCTTTCCTTACTAAACACCTCTTCTGGTTACACCTGGTGGTTACACCTCTTCTGCCCTCCAATTTGATTAATTTATTAGCACTAACAGAGTAAATTACATTACTCGTTTAATCACAAAGGCTTACAGTTTGACTAAAGCAGTAGTTGGGAACATAACCACTTCAAGTGTTAAATGTTAAGAGATTACACAGTGTTGCATCAGATTCAGTGTGTACGCCATGGACAAGGCCCGAGAGGGACAAGTAATCCATATTAATGTGGTGAGGAGAAACTTTGATAAAGCTAATAACTTGTGACAGAACAAGCAGCGCACAGAGATGTGTTATCATTGGGGATATGGCAGTAGGACAAAACGACGAACAACGAAAAGACCGCTTTGTACAAAAAGGCTCGCTTCAAGGACGAGACTGACAAAACCGGGGGTGAGATGTGATTTAGAGGCAGACAGCAACTGTGTGAGTGAGCGCAGCTGGAAATGCGGCTGGTACTTGTACCTGCACTCATAGCTGGTGGCCAGGCCAGTCTTCTTGCCACAGAGGAAGCAGTGCTTTGAGCTCTTCTTCTTAGTGCCTGTGGGAGCCTTGACTGGAGGTAGGTGGTATGTTGGAGTGCCTGAGAGAAGAGGAAAGACTATTTATTTATAAGACAGTTGCCAAAGACGAGCGGCTGATCAGACAAAACAGTGCAAGCCAAAAGCGTATGGACCCATATTCATAAAGCTACATTTGGCTGTTTGCTCGTCACAGTGGGTAACTCCACGTTTGATTTGGCAACTCCCAAAAGAGAATTTGTGTCTCCCGCTAGAATCAAACTACCAACCTTTTGCTTGCCAAGCAAATGCATTAACCACTAAACTACAGAGCCGTTATGCACCTGTAATCATGTATGTTTAGCAAAAAAAAACATCAACAATAAAAAGCAACAGTCAGTCTTCTTACATTGAACACATCAGCCTAACACAGACAGATCATTAACCCTAAAAGCCGTTCACATCTTCCATCCAGCTGAAGCCTCAAAACCGGTAGTGTTCCGAAATCTTATCAATAATCATCCCTTTCTCCACGACTTGTATTTTCTTAGGTGACAGCTCATCTGCGCTTGTGGTTAATTATTGTTTGCAGAAGAAATTTCTAATCCTCCTTGCTGTCAATCTGGGTCTTAGATGTTTCATGCTCATATCTCCCATCATCCAGCAACAGCACTAAGAAACTGAGGTTCTCTTTGATGCTTACAAATCACTATCTTTTAAAAGGGAATATAATATACCCCTGTACTAAGAAACGAGTGCATACAAAGATTATTCCAATATGTATTTCAATTTAATGTACAGATATCACAAAAATCAAACAACAGGGCACATCATGATGGTATGTTTCCCAGCTTTTTTGTTTTAAAATGTGTGCACAAAGCGCAACTGAATAGCTTAGGCACATTTTTCACTTTTTGAGAAATCACTTCCCTGTAATTTAGACCCTTTTAACCTTCCCTATACCTCAAATTTGCTCAGGTTAGATCCATCACAGCAGTCACAGAGGAATAAAAATGCTAGATCAAAACAGGAGTCACAAAAAAAAAGGAAAAGAGCACTTCTTATCATTTAATGCTCTGGGGAATGTTGTACTTCTCACTAAACTGCATCAGGCACATCAAGCAGCTGTTTTCACCAGCTGTCAAAAGGCAAAACACCTGTTGTGACATCACGAACTGGAGGGTGACCAAAAACGCAATATGTTTTTCAGTCCCAGAAAGCTCAGCCATCGGGCTTTTCTCTGAGTTATTTTCATATCGTGTATTATTTCAGCAATGTCAACCGGTAAAAACAAAAATCACAATGGTGTTATTTTAACAAGAGTTTCTAAGCAAGTCTTCACAGTTATTTTAAGGTTGGTTTTAATAAAGTTTGCATTGTAAAAATTGTTAATGAGGGAAACCAGATGTGTTGTTGTAATTATAGTTTTGGGCAATAAAAACAAACAAACAAAAAAAGCAAACAGTCTGCGTTTTTGCATCAAATATCTTTCTATGAAGAAACCCAGCATAAAATACATGATTCATTTCTTTAGTCAGGAAACACTATTTTGTCAGCGTGTACCCGTGATAATCCTGTCTGTGGAAGCATTCAGCTCTGTGAGCCAAAGGGGATGTGGGAACATACAGATAAAACTGACGGCTCTGTGATCAAAGTACAGCAAGCTTGCAGGTTGGGGTATGGGATTGGATTTTTATTTGTTTTGTACGCTTTCTTTTGTATGCCATCATGTGTCTGCTACCAGACAGTGTTCAGCTACAGCCAGTAGGGCTGCACGATTTTGCATAAAATGAGAATCACGATTTTTTGGCTTAGAATTGAGATCACGATTCTCTCACGATTTTCTTTTCCAGTGTAAATATTTATTGCACTTATTAACTGCACATCAACTTCGTAACAGTTGAGACTGAACATAAAAACAATAAATAAACATAAAAACAACAAATGTCTCACGTTTTGTTGTTGCCGCAAAATGTTGTACTGCTTGAAATTCCGTCTCCACCGTTGCTCGACGCTGTGTGTATAGAGCAGGTAGTGCAACAATAGAAAAATAGTTGCGGGACGGCACTGTGTAGCGTTTGTCTAGGGTGTTGATCATTTTCCTAAATCCCTCGTTTTGCACAGTGTTGATGGGAGCCATATCTTTTGTCAGGTGATAAGTGATAGCCTCCGTAATTTCTTTGTGCCTGCGGGAGTTCGACGTGTATAGGGAAGCGCTGTATAAGGTTCCCGTTATTGATGTTTGGGTGGAGACCGGAACGGATTTTCTCCTGTCACTTTCTCGTCATCCCTGACGTGCTCTCCGTTGTTTTTTCCCTGCTAATTTTAGCATTACACGGCACAGCTTCTGTATCACGTGGTATAAGGCTCCGCCCTTGACATTTGTTCAGCAGGAAGAGTGAGCGCTTGTTTTCATGCAGAGTACGTCCCGGATCATAATGCGGTACAATGGTCGTCTTTTTTATTTATTTATTTTTTAAATCGTTGTCATTTGGAAACGAGATCGCACATAAGTATGAAACGAGATCGCGATTTTCTAACGATTAATCGTGCAGCCCTAACAGCCAGTGTCACTCGCATTATCCACATTGGGTTTTTGTAGTAAGCCGAACTTCATATTGTTTACATTTAATTAAGTGTGTTCCCAATTCATTTTTCTAATCTTTATAGTGCTCACTTAATTCAGGGGAGCTGATATGTAAATTTGTGTGTACACAGCAGAGGGAGCCTAGCATTTCTGATGTTCTGCCATAGATCAGTCACTGGTGTCAGTATAAAGGTTCCAGTGATTTAATGGAGCACCGTAAGAGGTTTGTGGAAGTTGGTTTATCTGATACCTTCATAAATCAGAAGCGCATGCAAGTGGAAATGAGTTTTAATACACAGGCCCTATGTATTTTCTATATAATTATTTATAATTGGACAGTTGAGGCTCTACAACCAGATCAGTGATGTTCAGTAGCTTATCTAGCTCACAATCATTAGTAGATCATGATCCAATTTATAGGTTACCGTAGTATGTGAAGTATAGAAATTAATGACAATTAAAATTGCAGGAACAACAAATGTGACCTTGAGCATAACTCGGGTGCTCAAGGAAAACTGTCCCATTAGCTGATCTTTGTGTTCAAGTTTGATTAAATTCTGACCAATATTAAAGGAAGCAGAGTGATTCTTGTGAATTGTGTAGGGAGGGACAGATAGTAAAAGCCTCATGCACTCATTTAGCTAAGGAGTAACACATTAAAAACTTAATTTATTACTGGGAAATAATAGCATCATAAGAGAAAGTGTTGCCATAACTTTACCAGCCTTGTTCTAAGGAAGACTCTGAAAAGCAGTTCAGGACACACACAACCTAAAGTGCACCTCTATAGTTACCTTGACTGACCAACTGCATATAACAAAATCTAGAGACTTTGCCGCAGGGGCTTGAGCTTGAGTATTGCTTAAACCAATTCCAGCCTGTCATTCAGTCCACTCTGTCTCTGCTTTCCTGCCTACTCTCTGCTATGTCCTGTCAAAGCTAAAATGACAAAAAAACAACAACAAAAAAACTAAATTAACACCATAAAATCAAAAAGCTTTTCAATAATTACATCTTTTTTTAGAAACAAACCCAAAATGTAATAAATAAATAAATAAATAAATTTGATTTCTCAGTTTAAGCATAAACAACTGACTGAACTTTTTGCCATAGGGGAAAAAAAAAATCTCAAAGTGAGTTTAGGTTTTTTCTTAAAATTCCCTGAATGATGTAAAGAACTTTGGTGAGAAAACAAGAGAACCCCTGAGCTGAATGCAAAGTACTATACTGTTTATAATGTGAGAATATCCTCCATTAGTACTGAGGTAGATGGTACAGGACTCCTCTTTTTACACTGAAGTGGAAGATAAATTTGCTTTTAAAGAAACCATGAAGGAGGCACTTGATAACTTTGAGGCAACACTTTAGGTGATAATATACACAAACTATCCCTACTTTTTCAGATCCTGATTGAAGACATCAACATGGAAGGGTCAAACCCCAAAAAGATACAAAAACCCTACCCTATCCCTGGTAGAAACACACACACAATTTTGTGCGCAGTACTATACAAAAGTCTTGAGCTGCCCCTCATTTCTTTAGCTAGGAAAATGGAAAAGAGACACAGCAGACATATAGTATGTCAGGCAAAAACAGATTGTCCAGTTCTAACACAGCCTGAACTCTCTTAAGAAAGCTTTCTTGTAATTTATTTACATAGTCATCAGGACTCCAGGCTTCTTGAAGTACATTCAAAGCTCTGCTTTCCAGATGGTACTGCGTGGTGAATCAGAATCTGACAGTACTCTGTGTTCATAATTCCATTAATTATGACAAGATCCCCACCATTTAGGCCCAAACTATGCCTATGCTGCTAGTAATAAAGTGTCCAAAGATACAAATTAAAGTTGCCTTTTTGCGAAATTGTCAGCTGTAAGTAGGCACAATACTGGTTCCTCATTAGGTGTCTTTTTTATGCTTCAATTATTCATTGGTTCAATCCCCCACCTGTGATAATCATGTCCTTGTTATTCAGTGTATTGGTCAGCATGTATTAATTCATATTTTTTAACAGACCAAAGTAGCAACTTACAAATAAGTCAGCATTTTGCTTGGAGAATTAAAATTCTTGTAGCACTGACAAAGTACACACTAAGGTCTTCTACTCAGCTACACTGTCTGTATGTGACTGCGCCTATAAAAGGACAACATGTTAACTCACAACTGTTCATTTACAATCTATACCACCAGAGCATAGCAAATGATGTTGCACTTTGCTTCAAAATTCACAACTCAGATGTCCATTCAAACCACAACAATGCAAAAATTTCTTAAGCTAGTACTTTATAAACGCTAATGTCGTTTGCGTGTCCCTTACCTATAGTCCCAAATGAATTCATGACTCCTCCAGCTGATGCAAGAGTGCTGGTGGTCTGAGAAAAGAGCAGAAATATTAAATGTTTTTACAGGGTGTAAAACTAAAACAACTGCAGCCTTCAACTTAAAAAAAAAAAAGAAAGAAAGAAAAAAGTGATTTTCTAAAAATTGTTTTGAATGACTTCAATGAGACTGGCTGACCACACAAATACTAAAAAAAACAAACAAACAAAAACTTTTTAGGGTAACTCAATTTCACAAATTCAATCTTAGCAGCTAATGCTGACACTTATCTGTGCTCACCATGTAAGAAGCTGATGCTGGGGGTAATGGTGACATTTGCCTTATGTGATCATCCCGCAGAAGTCTGTCAGCAGGGATGGATGGCAGCCTGGAGCCACGGCTGCCCTGTCCTGAGGCAGTTGCAGGAGACAAAGCCAGTGCAAGTCCCAGACTCTCTCCAATACGGTCCCTGCTGCTGCCGCCGCTGATGTCTAGAGCCCTTGTGGAAAGAGAAGCCAAGAGCTCCGAGCTATTGAGAGACCCCACTGGCTCCTTATACGCTTGGTTTGCCACCTTAGTGATGTTTCTTGCTTCCCTCTTAGAGATGAGCTCTAGCCTTTTGCCAGGTGACTCTACTTTAACACCACGAATGCGTGGTGGATGAGTTGACAAGGTGGTTGAAGGGTGAGGAGATGTGCTGCCTTGTTTTGCTGAGGATTGTGCTTGAAGATTAGGCTGTAAACAGGAAAGTGTGGACTCAAAAGGCTGAGACAACAGTCTAGCTGAAGGTGACAGTGAGGTGGAGGCAGGTAATGGTGAGGGAGGGCTGATATGAAAGGATGCGCTAAGCTGTGTCCCATTAGCTCTGCTGGTGAGAGTTTCATTTGTCCCACGTGTCCAGGGACTAACGGGGGAGGGGGAATGTGGCAGTTGGTGCTGAGCCTCAACCTCGCGGGTCTGACAACCTTCCTCTGGCTGGGTGGACACATCCAGACTCAGAGGATCTGACAAGTCACCAAATGGAGATCCAGGTTGAGTTGGTGCTACAAGCCCAACAGTTTCGTCCAATACACCCAGCCCAAATGATTCCCCTACAGGTTCAACTGGGTCAAATGTGGCATCAGGTTGCCCCCTGGTACACAATGGAGGGAGCTGAGGGTATACACAGTCCCTCATCAACCTAGTGCTGCCAATGTCCAACCGGGACACTTTAGGAGGTGGGCGGATCTTGGCAAAAGGTGGGCATGTCTCCCATGGCTCCTCCTCCTGAAGCATATAACAAGACGGGGAGGAGAAAGAGGGAGGGGGTCGTCTAGGGATGGGCAGATGGGCAGAGGTCGCAGCAGGAGAGGCCAGAGAGGGGTCTACGGATTCATGGTCTACAATTGGAGGTAGAGGGGCATTTGACTGCCAAGGCTGGTTGATCTGAGGAAGTGAGCGCAAGAGGCGATGATGGTGTCGAGTGTTGGAAGGTCCGAAAGAGCTGCCACAGGGATGAGGGCTGACAGGGGCCCGTGGTTTTACCTTTGCAGACTTCTACAGGACAGAGACATGGACAGAAATTAATAGACGGAGTTATATCAGATGATTATCTTAAGTGTATATTTACCCATGTTGGAAAAAACCCATCATACTACTGACTAGATTTAAGATTATTGCGTAAATTTGATGAGTGCTAAAGAAAATGTAGGGCCAGCACAGCTGAATCTAACACAGCTCTACCCTCTTACTAACGAAGGGAAATTAGTGTTTGGTGCTTCATATTGGCTCCATGCAAAAATATCATTATCACTCTTTAAAATAATCAGAACTAATCAAAAGTGACTAGACTATTAGATGTAATTTGATTTTATTCCTTTCCTGATTAAAAAAAAGATCAAAACATTACAACACAAAATATTAAGCAGCAAAGACTGAAAGAGCATTACATCGTAATACAGAAAGCTCTCTACGCACAAGGCAAACACATATAATGGATCCAAGGTTTATATATTCACTTCCGCATACACGGTATCATGCCTCAGCCTGATAAAATATGTCAGACAAATGACAAAATGTCATTGATTTTCTTTGATCTCAAAGGTTCCTACCTTCTTGTTGAGGTTCATGTCCTCCATCTTGGCTTTGAGCAGCTTCATTTTGGTCATAGTGATGGAGTTCTCAAGGCTCTGCTGTGCAGCTGTAGAACTCTCTCCATCTTCTTCGGCATACACATTGAACACAGATCCACCACTGGAAAACACAACGAGGGAAGAGAAATAAAAAACAAAACAAAAAAACAACGACAACAAAAACAAAAATACATTAGCAATTCAGTGTCACAACATTTAATTGACACAAAAACAAGGAAAAATAAGACCATAAATTCAGCTGTAACGATCTACAGCTAAAACTAAATATCCTACAAAGTCTGTATAATTATACTTCACACATTGACACATTGAATTGTACTTTAAAAAGAAACGGAAACATTTCTGTTGTGGTTATTATCATGCATGATCATGTGACCATGAAGAGTACAAATTTCTAATCACAATCCAAATTGTGTGCATATTTACAGTATGTGGAAAGATCATATAAAATCAAAAATAAAACAAACTATGACAACCTCAGAGATTCAGATACGGGGGTCAGGGTACCATCTCCCCTGTCGACCACACGGAAGACATTTAGTTGGTCCCCCTCACGATAGACCACAAACGTGACCTGTTTGTTAGCCAGGTTTTTCTCCCAGCCTTCCTCCTTTGTGCTGTCCATCAGGTCAGCCACTTCTTTAACTGGATCCTCCATGGTTACTGACAAAAGAAGAGAGGGGGTTTAAACTGCAAAAAAACAAGACACTTTATGTAATTTAATAAAAAACAAGCAAGCAGATTAAAACCAAAAGCATAAAAACACTGACTACAGTTTGTCAGTCTTCTTACCTCTCCTGGTGTTAATTGGGCCTCCTCTCATAGCTAAGACCAGTTTCAAAGTGCAGCCCTCTGCAATGCTGCAAACACAAATCAAATGATAATACATAAACGCCATACCAGTAATATCAGTGCAAATATTATGAAAGAAAAGGAAATAATGCATGTACTTGGAGGGTAAAATGATTTACTTCTGAAGCAGAGGCCCTGATTTAAAGTAAACAGCACTTCAAGGGACAGGATGTTTTCCAGATGAACTTAAGTACAGGAACGGGAATCCCACTGGAACATTTGGCGCATATGGGCAGATGTTTCATCGCCTACTCTACCCCTCTGCTTCACAAACTTAAAAAGCATGCTGCAGAGTGTGATAGGGGAGCCGAACGAGATCTCACCAGAGACTGTTCATGTGGAAAATTAAGTGACAAACATTCATAACAATACCACCATCTGCAGCCAGCAGAGCACTGAAGAATGAGTTCTGCATCTCATAAACTGACAAGAGTGGATAGGGCAAATTCTCCAAATATGCTGTTTGTCTCACCCAATGCCACATATCTGGCTCATCTACAGCATGCTGAAGTGAATTATAAGTGAGTCACCACCACAGCAGGAAGGCTTTTAATGTGCACCTCCAAATGACACTAAATTTTCACAGAAAATTTTTAAATGCTTCCTGTCTGTAACTGCTCTAACAAGCTCCCCTGTATTTGTGATTTTGCCTTGACAGCAGTGCTCTGAAGGACACAAAGGGTCAGGAAGAACAGTTTTACCCGTAGTCATGTAGGCAATGTTCATCGTCCAGCTCCAAATTGTTCCAGATAAGGTGTTGCTGGGCAACAGGGATACCTTTACAGTCAGAGAGAAGGCAGGAGAGAAAACAACCAAAGTTGACAAGGACCTGTTCATATTTGATAGACAAAGTTCAATTACCTGACAGACATGCTCCAATTACAAGCAATTGCACATGACTAAAGATGATTAATGTCTGCCCCCTAAAGACAAAACTAAGCAATCACAGAAGCAATGACGACTTAAACATGGAGGCAAATAAAAATAAACTATTTATGAGCTAGAATGTCAGCTAATGCTGTATCTAAAACTATTGGATACGTGTCTAAATTGAAACATTATTCCAAGTGGGACCACAATAACAAAACTCCAGTAAAAGACTGACAGGCTACTGAATACAAAGGCTCTCTAGAGGTAATGATTGGAATAAGAAGTAGTGTATGAGTAGGAAGCTCTCAGGAAGCTCTTTGTGCCCACAATCAGTGAAGTCACTGCCCCGGTGCTGGAGGTGAGCCAGCGTTAGTGAGCAAGCAGTGGTCTCTTCATTGCAGAGTGATATGCTCATATGCTCACAAACACGCAGGCCTGGCTGACAGACCTCATCACACGCAGAGGGCTTTCTGACCACAAATGAAGAATAGCGGGGAGGAATGCAGATACTCAAGGTCAGCTTGATGCTTTACTAAGCAACCTTAAATTTTTGGGGGGAGTTTAAAAAAAAGATTTCTATGTATTTGTATAAATGGAAACAAACAATTATTTCCTAATGTGGCCAAATTCTTTCTAACACAGAACAGATTTTCTGTCCATTTTTGGTGCCTCTGCCATTTCTCTTGAGACAAGCCAGCAGATTTGTTGTGGTAATGATAATATAAGGAAAATTCAGCAAA
Organism: Rhamphochromis sp. 'chilingali'; assembly: GCF_963969265.1. NCBI lineage: Eukaryota > Metazoa > Chordata > Actinopteri > Cichliformes > Cichlidae > Rhamphochromis > Rhamphochromis sp. 'chilingali'. The sequence continues at coordinate 16,485,622 of NC_137947.1, read as the reverse complement.
CACACTGACCTTTTCGCATAGTTTTTAATGTCACAGGAAAGTGTATCTACAAACTGTAGATTAGTTTGGCGATGTGACTCAGCAAGCTCATCGCTTTTGCTCTCATTTTGTACAAACAACTGGAACAATAGCAATGCTCTGGGTCAGAGCGACCGTAAGTTTAACCAGTACCCAATGCTGGATCATGAGGCATGGGATTTAAATGAGGACAGATCGTTCCAAATTCCCCCCCCCCCCCCCCCCCAATTTCATCCAATGGGGATAATTCAGATTTCAAATTAAACCATACAACCCCAATCAAGATTAATCAGGTCATACAGTAATAAATATTGCACAAACGCAGTGTAAACGTGAGTTTGATTCTTTTCCCCCCCACTTATTTTTAAGCTTCATTACACTCGATAATAATCTGTAATTTAAGTCAACAATACAAATAACTAGAAAATTATAGTATCCAGAATTGTGTAACTCTGTCTCTACAGAGCAATGCAGAACACCTCAGAAAAACCTGACTAATACGATGGCAAAATGTATGTCAAAGGTTTTACAATAATCTGTGCATCCATTTTTTTTCCAAACAGTACAATAATATGTGTTGTAAGATAACAAACCTACCCTGAAGTGCAAACTACCGCAACATACAAACTAAATATTAGTGAGCTCCGTACCTTCCAATCTCTGGATCTTCGCTTTGACTGAAATGACAGCCTCAAAGGGCAACACGCGCAGCTCAAAACAGGTCCCTGTCAGTGTCTCTATGAAGAGCTCCATAGTGTCATAGAAAGGGAGCTTATATTGAAATGCTCCCACGCTATCGTCATTGAAGAAGGGAGGCTCCTTCCTGTCGGTCATCTTGGCAGAGTGGGAGAATGACTTTAGGAAGGTGGTGAAATGGTGGGGCTGCCCCCAGATGAGGGAGAGAGAGATTGCTCAGTGGCCTCACAACTGTCGCACATCATGCAAGATGACCACATCTGTGAGGAAAGAAACAATAAGTTAACATCACAATGTAAAATAGAATAGCATAGCCTTTTATTGCCATTGTATATGTACAACAAAAGTGTGGAAAAACCTTCATTTAATCAACACCAACTTAGAAGTAGAAGCACTGGCACTTACTATTGGGTAGAGCATTCACAGTCAAGCATCAAGGTCATTTTTGTCTACACGTGCATGTTGTACCATTTTTTTTTCTTGCTTTAATGATTGGGACGTATATCTAACGATGGACAACTGGTAGTATACAAATTTACATCAGTCATTACTGCACGTGTAATGAAAAACTGTCCTAAAAAGCAAAACTGCATTGTTGTGTTTGTAATTATTTAGCAACTATTTTAAGATAAAGGATTTTATTAGTATCAGGAGACACATGGAACCTTCTCATAAAATATTGAGGACATCATTAAAAGGGCCTGGCCAAAATTCAAGAAGATCAGATGTGTTACATAAGCCTATTATTGGTATGAGGTGTCCTGTGACTGACCACAGCCTTTGACAGCACAGCTCTTCGGTCACATGACTCAAAGAGCATCATCCAGGATAGAACCTGTGTGAGATGAGTTTTATTAAGAGAGACAGACAAAGGGGGGAGAAGGGACAAAGACCAGCAATATATGTATATTTGTCATTTTCGTTTCGATTGAACTGATTCAAAACGTACTATAACCAGATTGCTATTTGAACGCAACACGTCATCTTCACTTCAGACCCTACAAGCGTCTATCTACTGGTAACCAGTGGAGCCCAAATATATGGCATAAAAACTGAATATGAATAGTCTTGTCTAAGAAATTTCGGTAAACGAGGCCTCTGGTGTACTCTTTCAGACATTAGGGAGTTTCTAAAAACAACCCATTCGCTAAAGGAACCTGTTAGGGTGCAGTTTTAAAGACAAAGATATCTACACATCGCCTTCGGCCATATCCAACTGTATACAAAAGACCACAAACCCACAGAAGCAGCCACGGGCCATGTAGGAAGACATGAACTCGGTTAGCTAGCTGCCTGACAACGGAGATTGATGGTTTTAGTACAATTCCAGAAGCTAACATTAACAAGCAAAGGTCATACGGGCCGTTTTAACGCCCCGCAGCTTTTTCCCCCAATACGGCGTAAACATGAATGACGTTCGCAATACTGATCAAACCCACTTACCAGTATCTGCTGCAATAACACGATGGGAAGCCCGTCTAGCCGACGCTGCTAACGGTAGCTTTCGTTGCCATGTTAGCCAACAACTCAAACAATGGCTTTCTCAACCGCTGGCTAGCAGACTGCTAGGCTACTTTCACGGGCTTCAGTTCTGTCCGTCCATCGTCGAGGCCACCGTTACATTCAAAATTAAGCAGCACCTCATCGTGTTAGACCATGAAAACGACACATGGAACAAACCGTCGACCCGTATCTGTCGCCGAGGCCCTCGGTTGGCGACATACCTGTCAAAGACGGAGAACAACACCTTTCCGACTTCCCTTGACTGACAAACAAAGGGACCAATTGACGAACGACGAGGTGGGCGGGACAACGAATCGTTGCGAACAACACCAAATTCTTTCACTTTACACAGCATGAAGCCCTTAAACAAAGCATACAGTTTATGTAGAGCAGTCGGTTTATCCATCAGACCTGACTTAAAACCTTTAAAATATTTATTTAGATCACTAGTATTGTTTTTCAAGTTTCTAAATAAATAAGTGCATTTAAAATCATTCATCTTATGTATGCGTTTATCTAAACGTATACCAATTTGTATATTTCTATGTCACCAAGCACTTCTTATACTACAGAAAAGGCTGCTATGTCAAGCACAGAATTTGGTATCACGAGTTAAAGCTTAATTTTTTCAATTTAATCAAGAAATGTAACTAAATTAAAACCCCCCCTTTACCTTTAATTTTGGTGACTTCAACCAAAGAATACAAATAAATAAATAAAAATAAAGTAAATAAAATCACAGAATCTTAATCGTAACGTAAAATCACAACTGCCTAGACCTAAAGACAGACAACATACATGAAATTCACAGACTCTGAAATAATCACAGACAATAAGGATCCTTAAAATATGTTTCTTTTTAGTTATTAAAAATGAATTTTCTTTTTAATCACAACCAAAGTTAAGAAATGGGTGAATTTCCTTAATAAAAACATTGTCAAAAATGCCTAAGATAGTAAGTAAACACAATGATTTCTCATAAACATGATATGGCACAAACCTAAAGAGATGAAATCTCACATGGCAAAGCCCATGGATGCAAACAAAACAGTTGCCGTTTAAGTTCTGGAGACTTCGAGGCTAAGCATATGGTATGCTTATAAAGTGCTATTATGTATAGGAAAGACTAACAGTATAAAATAACAATGACAACAGGATGATTTTGAAAAAGCTGGAATTATTTTCATTTGACTTTGATTGCCAAAAATAAGCCACATTATTTATATGAATTTATATGAATAAATACTCTATTAACAGCAAATCTGATATCTTTCAATGATCCAAATGACAAAAGAATGAATGCACAAATTGTACAAATCTGGCTACGTGGAAACGACAGTTCAATTCCCGCCCAGAGCATTAAGTGGATCATCAAAAATGTTGCTTGAATCCGTTGCGGTACTGCTGTTCTCCTTGGATGGTGTTGTTTTCTTTGTTTTAGGAGGAGCCTTTGCCACTGGCTTTATTGTGCTTGTTGAGAAAATGTCATCTTTAAAGAACAGAGAGGCATACATAATATTTAGTCAAACAAGCCAGGCAGACAAGAGAAAAGGCGAAATTGAACATTTCCATTAAAAATAACCACGTGCATTTTATTGTTGCTTACCCATGTCGTCATCAAATATCGATTTGGTATCTCCCTTTGCCTTGGACTTCTCTTTTGTTTTTAAAGTGTCCGTCAGGTCAGCAAAGATGTCTATGTTATCATCAAACAAGCTGGCATCGATGGTCTTCTCTTTGTGCTTCTTGTTAACTTTAGGCACAGCGGCTACTTCGTCCTGAGAACAGACAAATGTTTGAGGAAATAAACCTCATTAGGAGTACGACACAGACAATCTCATTTACATAAAAATAAAATAAGAAGAAAGGTACCTGAAAGAGGTCCTGCTTTGAAAAACTACTGCTGTTCTTGATTTCTTTACTGCTTGTAGATGAGGGAGTGGAGCTGTTGCTCAGCCCAAAGATGTCATCATCGTCATCATCATCTTCTCCCAAAAAGGATGCTGCCTTGGCTTTTTTAGTAGTTGGTCTTGGCTTAACCTTCTGAAAAAGGTCATCAGTGTTGCCATCAAAAATGGATGGGAGTGTGGTTTTATCTTTATCCTTCTTCAGTCCCGTCCCGCTATTGGCCTGAGGGGGCACCGCCTTAGAAGTTTGCCTGGTGGAGGATTTGTTAGAGATTGAGGTTCCCCCAAACACACTGTCAGAGCCAAAAAGGTCATCCTCATCAGGAGACAGCAGCAGCTTGTTACTGTCCTTTACAGAGTCTTTCTTTTCAGCCTTCGAGGACACTGGTAGTTTTAGTTCGGATGGTCTAGGGGAAGCTTGGGAGGGTAAAGGTTGAGCAGTTGTGGAAATGGGTAAAGGTTGAGAAGGTGTAGAGGAAGGCAGGGCTGTATGTGCAGTTAAGCTTGGTAGTGTTGGATCGACGTGCAAATGGTCAGACTTGTCCGATGTAGGTGAGACTAAACCAGACACGGTGGGGTTTGGCCCAAGAACATTTCTACCTAGGGTCTCTTCTGTATCCTCCACAGATCTTTGGGCCGCTTGCTGCCTCGCTGCTCTGGACTGGGGTCTCCGAAGTGCAGAACCTTTGGTGCGACTCTGCATGACAGAAGATTCACACTAACAATGTCAACCCAGAAATCCGAAAAATAAGAAAGACAATAATAAGCCTCAATCAAATCAATCAAAAAAACAAAAACAAACAAAAAAAACAAACAAAAAAAACAAAAAACAAAAACCACACCTTGTGTGCGCTCTGCAATGTTGTGACCTGGACCGGGGTGTCAAAGCTGACGCCTCCCTCTCTGTCTGGTCCAGCTCTTGCAGGAGTTGTGGCAGGGCTTGGGCTCAAGCTTGAGCTGGATACACCAGAGGAGGAACTGGGTGCCATGCCAGGGAATAAACTTGCATCTCCTGGCATAGTGGGTACTGCACCAGGGAGCAACGCAGCAGGGTTGATCATCAGACTGGCCTGAATGCAAACAAAATAGGGTCAAAGTGAAAAATATAAATATGATACTAACCTTTTTAAAACAGACTAATTATGTGACTCAAAAAATAAATAAATAGACATTTCTGGCTATTATCTATTCATGAAGTTTCTCATCATAGTTCCAAACAGCAGATCATTCAGAGAGAAATGAGAAACCAGAACTGTTGATGGAAGTGAAGGAAGAACAAGATGGGTAAGTGCCAACAAGTGAAACTGCAAAGTAGCAGGTGCAAACTTTGTTCCCTGTTTAATACATACAAATCAAAGCAGACAATATGCTTCATTTTGAAGATCTGAAGGTGGAATTTTTTTTTTTTTTTTTTTTTTTTTTTTTTTAAAAGCCCAGACAGAAGGAAACCTTAAAAAGAAAGACATGTAAGTGGGAACAAGCTTTCCTCAGAAGGAATCAAGAGTGAAATGTCAGGAATGAGGACGTTTGATTCAATGAAAACAAAAATATTACTTGAAGCTTCCCAATCTTCGATGAGGAATCTTTTGGTTTTACAGGGCTCGGTGCGGGTTTCTGTGTGGTCAAATTACAGGTAATTACAGGTCAGAATTTAATCCAAAAGTGTTCAGCTAGAAAGAGCACTGTATTTCAATAAGGGAAACTATGAAATAAGTGCGTCTATCACAACATACTGAAAACCATTTAAAAAAAATACATAAAAAGTAAAAACTTAGAAGGAAGAAAGCATGATATGGGCAATTCAGTCTAACCTCAGTCTCTGATACAGGGTCTGGACTTGCGAGTGGTGCTTTGTCAACAGGCTTACTGGGCTTCTCTGCTACTTTCTAAGAATGAAAAGGAGGGATTGGATTTCTGGGTTTTGAGTTTACTTGACATTAACACAACTGATATTTTTTCCTACCACAACAGAAGCCCAAAATCTAATTGCTAAAAATAATCATACTGGTACCGGAGGAGGAGCTTTTGGCTTGATGGAGCTGAAGAGGTCATCTTCAATATCATCTGCAAACAGACTCTGTGCTGCTGGCTTCACTGAGCTAGGCTTGGAACTCTAGTAAAAGAACATATCTGCTTTTAGAGACACTATGTAGCTAAGTGAAATATGTTATCTACAGGGACAAGATAGACGTAAAAATCATATCAAATATACTGACTGTAGTTTTTGGTGAAGTGGCAAATAGGTCAACATCTGGGTCGTTGTCCTTCTGCTGTGTGTGACTGAACAGCAGCTCTTCATCCTGGAACACCCCGGTGCTCGTTGCCTGCGGTCGCTCCTCTATAGACTATAAAATAATATCCAGACAGACTTTTTTAACAGTTACTACAAGAGAAATAAAATCATGCAATTCAATCAATTCTTCTGAAGCAGACAAACCTTTACAGTGTTTTTTGTTGTGGGTTTACTGGGCGTAAATATTGGATTATTCCAATCCCGTTCATCTTCCTCCTCATCATCAAACAGACTAACGGTCTTTGTTTTCACTTTCTCTTCCTTCTTTTCCTCCTTTTTGACATTTGTTGGTGGGCTGTCTTTAGACAGGAAGATGTCATCTTGATCGTCTTCGTCCAACGGGCTCTTAGTCGGCTTGTTCGGGAGAACATTAATGCCTCCAAAAAGACTCACAGCTCCAGCAGGCTTCTTTTTACTTTCGCTGCTCTCTGACGATGATGGTGGTGTTACTGGCTCAGTGTTCTTTGTTGCAGGTTTCTCCTGCACTGATGGCTTGTCCTTTGATGCTGTCACAGAAACTGCAACCTCCTCAGACTTCTGTAAGACCGAGGACGACTGAGAGGTCACATCAGGTCTCTAAAGAAAAGAGTTATTTATAGAATTTGGTCTGAATACAACAAAAGGGTGTAATATATTACACAGAATCTCAGTTTAAATATCACTACTGTTTGCTGATGCTTTTTCAAATGAAAGACCCCTTTAAAGATCACTGGAGCGAAGCATCAAAGCAAATGTTAAATACAAAAAAAACCCCAAAACGAATCATGAGTGCACTCACTTTCGCTGGGGTTGCTGCGTTTGTGTTAGCAGCATGTTTGATGCCAAAGAGGGAACCTTTATCTTCATCATCATCACCCTCATCTTCAAACAAGAGAGCAACCCTCTGCGGCTTTGTCTTACTATAAAGAGTGGCAAAACAAGAGGATATTTAAGAAATCCTGTCAAAGAGCGTTGCAAAAGTTGCAAAAGACTAAGATCAAAGTCATTCTACAATGAGTAGAAATATTCTGCATGGAGGAAGAGAAAGTCTGTAAATACCTTGATTCTTTTGTTGGAGCAAACAAATCATCCTCATCGTCATTAAAGAGGGTGCTCTTCTGAGCTGGTTTGGCACTGGGGAGACTGGATGGGGCACTTGCACTGGATTTCATACCTCCGGTCTTGGTCTCTGGTTTTGTTGCACTACTTTTTGAACTTAGCCATTGGTCCTGTCATTTGAGAAAATAATCCATCATTTAATAAAGTGCTGGCAGGAAGAATTGGAATGTTTGGTTTTTTTGTATATATTCATACCTCATCATCACTGAAGAGTGAACTGGACACAGGCTTAGTGGGCTGTGGTGTGGAGGCTTTAGCTTGAGGTGGTTTTGGTTTAGATTTAGCTACAGAGGCAAACAGATCCTGCAAGCAGAAGATTCATCAGATTATAGTGATGCAGTCTCACCAAAATAAGACTAACTTCATTTAAGTTTGTGAAGAAATATTTTCACCTCTTCATCCTCATCATCAAATAAAGACAAAGGAGCCATGGCGGGTTTGCTCTGGCCTGTAGTTTCAGGCTTAGACTGACTCTTAATGTTGGTTGAAAATACCTGTGGAAGGCAAAACACATTTATAGTGTAATAAAATGTACCAGTGCTGTTTTTAATTTTACCCACTGATGTCTGAGAGCCTTACTTGTGTATCTTCATCATCATCAGAGAACAGGCCTCTGGTCTGGGGTTTCTGAGGCTGCTTGACAGCAGCACTTCCAACATCTGGAGGCAGACCATTCTGAAATCCATAACATGATGATGTGAAACCGAATACAAATACCTTTCTGACTTTAAAGCGGCAGAATAAGGTTTTTAATCTTATGAGAAAAACAGTGATAAACAGTAAAGAGAAGTGAACTCTGTCAACAGGAGAAAAAGCCAGCAGTGTTTTCCAGACTAAATTGAATTTGGCCTATTTTCAGAAAGCACTGGAGTTTCTGCCCTTGTTTGCGCATTTAATATGATCTGTGCCTGACAAATGACTTATTCCACAGGCAGGAACAACCACAAAACAAATTGCACACCCAGACCTTCATGGAATAAGGTAAAATTCAATATACAGCCAAGTCTCCAAATAGTTGATGGCGTATTATGAAACACTGCAAAAAATTTTTAAAATGCTAGATGGCCTTCGCATTCAAGTTAATGAAGCCAAATTGAGAGCTTTTTGCCCAAAGTCCTGCCATTTTGCAAGTGAAAACACAGTAAATTTGATTTTGTCAGGAGAATATTGTTAGACAATGTTCCATTCAGACCTCCTCTGCTTTCTCAGACTCCTCACTGGTAGATGGCTGCCGTTTCTTTAGGCCCTCACTGAGCAAGCTTTTAGTCCCAGGACCAAACATGGAGATGGCCCCTGCAGGCATCTAAACATAAAAATTAATGAATGTATGAAACTCATCTTATACACTTAGTCATCATGTTTCGCAGCAGCGATAAATGTGTGCGATTATACCTTTTTCTCAGGTGGATTTTCCTTATCTGCTACTACCTCCTTGTTTTGAGGTGGAGGTGCTGCACTGAACTTGTCACTGAATATGTCCCCATCATCATCATCATCATCATCATTACTGAAAAGGTCAACAGCTTTCTTGGGTTTGGATTTTTCTGAAAAGTAAAAAAGGAAGTACAATCACTACATAGTCAGTTCAGAGTGTGGAACTTATTTCAACTTTCACTGTAGCGCTTAGGTTCCCATTTTCATTTCTTACCTGAGTCAGCTTTTTTCAGGCTTTTACCACTGAAGAAGTCGTCGTCGTCGTCGTCGTCTTCCTCATCATCAAACAGCCCACCCCCTCCTCTGACAGCTCCTACTGGAACCTGTTTGGAAGGGGCAGTGGTCTTAGGAGCTGGAGTCCCATTCTGTTTGCTTTCCTCTGACTCGGAGTTGTTCCCTGAACTGAAGAGGCTGCTTTCTGTTGGCAGAAAGTGACTGACTTTATTTAAGGATGATGACACACACTCACAAGGTTATTTAGCCATCATAAAACTAATTCCTACCTGGGAATATTGATACAGCACCGACTGGAATCTTCTTTATAGATTTGGTAGGTTCTTGGGTGTTAATGAAAAGATATGCGTTAAGTTATAGGTCCACTTTTTAAAACATCTGTAAATATTTTATGTATATTGTTCTCTCACCTGCACTTTCTTCTGTGCTTTTCACACTTTCATTCACAGCTTTCTTCTCTTGAGACACAGCAGGTTTTGGTGCCTCAGAGAAAAGATCACCCTGCATGATGATACAACAATACAAGACAACACAGTTCAAACAGTCTCTACAATGTGGAAATCAGGTGAAACAGAGCAACTGACAAAATAACTTTATCACCTCGTCATCATCATCATCGAATAAGCCTTTCCCTCCACTGAAGAGGCCACTTTTCCCCCCAAATGGTGAAAACTCATCATCCTCTTCATCATCATCATCCTCCATCTTTGGTGGCTTGAACATGTCATCACTGTCTTCCTCAGCAGCTGTTACAATGTCAATTAACAAAACTGAGAATAATGGAATCCCTGCTTTGGAAATAAGTGATGGGAAAAGCACTAATGCAAAAATCATCATGTACTGATGAATGAATGAGTATCCTACCCTGTGGCTTTGCAGGCTTTGGCTCTTTTCTGCTTTTACTTTTCTTCTTAGATGCCAATGCTTCAAATGTATAACACGGTAGAAAAAAACAAAATATCTGAGCATGCAGTGATGAGCTGTAATGCTTTCTGGGAAATCTTAAAAGTAAACTTGGATGCACTCATTTTCAATCAAATGGAATACAATGAGCGGAAAAGATGAATATTTAAAAAGTTTCGTAATAACAGGACTCACATGCACGATCTCCCTCGGGTTTGTTGAACGGTTCACCTTTGATTCGGGCAGCTAGCTCATCAGCAAATGACGATGGACCTGTATTCTGAACGTGACAAAAACAAACAGAGCAGATTAGAAAGCAGAGAAGAAAAAAGGAATCAGACATTTCCATAACACTGTTGTTAGTCCTTTATATGGGCGTAGCATACTTGTGTGTCTTCGTCATCCTCCTTGTCTGATTCCCCAAAGATGTCAGAATCTTCATCGTCCTCTTCATCATCTTCATAACTCACCATGGAGGACTTCTAGGCAAGCGTAGGAGAAAACCCCCCCAAAAAATACCAAAAATGTTAGTTATATTTTATTTTAGCATGTATTGTAGTTGTTAATGTGTTGGACAAATAGGGAAACAGGTTACCTTCTTAATACTATTGTGAACTTCCTCCTCCTGATTAAAATCATCGTCTGAATGCTGTTAAAGTATTAGAAACACGAATAAATGTAAGGATTTAAAAAAAAAAAAAAAGAAATATATATATGTGAAAAAATGTGAAAATGATATTACTTCTTCTTTGTCATCTTCACTTTCAATCACACTGTCCCTGTCACTGTCAACTGACATTTCTGAAATGACAGAAACACTGTTAGAAATATACGTTACTTTATGCGAGTGCCTACATAAGCTATCGTCAGTAATAATGAGTACTTTACCATCACTTGATAGGTCACCAAGTCCAACATCATCCTGTTCCATGAAGGCCTGGGAACCAATCAGATACGGCAGTGGTCTGTCCACATAAAGATCCTAAAGGTTCAGGAAACAGGAAGTAAACAGAAAATAAATTAAATTAATGTAAAGAAACATTATTAATAGGTTTTCTATAGTTATTACAATAATCCCCTTTAATGCTTCAAAGATGAAAGCACACCTTGGGCTCTAGGATTGCATCTGCTCTGTCTGACACCTCCTCATCCTCCGAGTCAGAGTTTCCTGCTTTAATGTCCAGATGCTCAAAGGCCGACTCCAACACTTTCAGACCATAATTCACAGCTTCCTGCATCTTAGGTATCAATTCTGCTTCTTTCTGCTCTCGAGACTTCTCCTTAAGGAAAACCACACATAATCACAGTTATGGGAATAGTTCAAGAAATACGAGTAACAGGTGCTGAATTTCTTAACGTACCTGCTGAGGCTTCTTTTCTGAAGCCTCAGCCTTGGGTACAGTCTCTTCTACTTCTTCATCATACACTCTCTGAAACAGGACATAAAGTTAAAAGACAGATTACATCGTGTAAACTTCACCAAAAGAGACCTTGGATCACTCATGGCTCCAATAGTGCATCAATAAGTTGTGAGAGTTATCATAATGTACAGACACAGCTAAGCTATAAAGAAGGAATTGCAGTGTAAATGTTTAAAAGCTATGCATTACATTTTCTATAAACTGTGTGTTGGACAGCATCAAAAAGTCATTAAAGACAGAGTGCAAGCAGCTGTCTGTGGTCTTGGTGTCACGGATCAGACTGTCCAGTTGCTTTTCAATCTCGTGTGTCTTTGACAGCATTCTCTGTGAGAAATCTTGAAGAAAGAGGAAGAGCTGTAAAGAAAAGGAAATTGTTAGACATTATTAAGACAGGATAGCTTGCAGGATGACTTTCAATTCACCAAACAGAACATACATCTTCTGTTTCTTTGCTCCATTTCAGAGCTGGGGAGGATCTTCCTGACTTACCCCTGAGTCAGCTGCTAAGGACCAGTTGGCGCCGTTTTGTCGCATCTCTTCAAGAGTCCAGGGTCTCTCCCAAATCTGAGCATCTTTCTCTAAGTGTTCACTCCTGCTTGGGCCATTTGCCATTCCCTCCGGCAACCCACTCATCTGCAACCAGATCACGTGCTTCTGTTAATGGATTTAATAATTCATACGAGCCCTTAAATGCCTCTGAAACCCCAATGGTAAAAAAATAAATAAATAAAACCTCAAATAAAATGAAGGTTTGCCTACAATGATTCAATTTTTATTTGAGCTTGTTTTGAACAAATGCATTGAATGTCAAAGCTTGGTGATGAAAATAGCTTTTAAATATTTTAGGGTTTTTTTTTGTAGTTTTTGTAAGTGCATCATCCAGAAACAACTTTCCCCTTACCAACAAGTCTTCAGACACTGAAAAAACTATTCATATCACAGAGATAAAGTAGGAACTGAGGACCAGTTTGTCATATTCTCTACATTTAAGGTGACCCAATAAGCTTGGAACATTGTATCAAACAGACAAATCTGTTAATAATTAACCTATAAATTTTGAGTGCAAAACTGTACAATATCAGTAATTAATCTCACTGCTCTGAGATCAAAAGAAATTACAACAGTTAACACAAACAATGCGGTCTTTGGCAGGACTGTGGCACTCCAGATCAGAGTCAAGGACATCGGCATGGCCAAATAAAAAACCCACATGATGCCTCCCACAGCTAAACAGCCAGCATGAACTCTGGTCAAAGGTTTAAAACTCTCCACTGAAAACAACTGTGGGTATGTCACTACTACTACTACAGTGTCATGTGCCTATTCTCCAGAGGTCAGCTACTTTCCTCCTGTGGTGTGACGCTTGTATATTGTGGATACAAACACCACTTTTCCGCTGCGGGAAGAGCCCAATGTTGGTTGGCCACAGTTCGCTGGTAATAGAAGTGCATAGCTGATGCTAGAGATCCATTCCAAGTGCTGCTGTATGCACGTATGTGTGTTTTTTTTTTTTAAACTTAAACAGTAATTGGAAAAAAATGCGCATGAAATGAAATTATCACAGAGCGTCGCAAGTCCTTATAATACAACTCCATGTTTAATAGCTCTGTATGCAGCAGGTGCTTATACAGCATTTGTACTAACATAGCTAGACTAGCCTAGCCAGAAAAAACATTTAATTGTAACGAGATAGTCACCGCTACTCGCTTTAGCTACGAGTGGTTTAAATGTGATGCAAGTACCTATTCTAATCCAAGACCTTTGAGCCAATTAAGCCACAACAAAGCAAACCAAAAACTTACAGCGGTCATTACGTCTGAGTAAATCGGAACAGATTACTTTTCTGGAGACCTTATCCAAATATAGATTTAAAAGTTTTCATGGGAGGACTGTCTGTGCATGTGCGTGTGCATACAGATACTGACTGCTTTAAATATGCGCCTGAAATGCAACACGATGAATGCAATTCTAACTTATAACTTCCTCTTTTAACTTTTATCATTCTACTAATATCCTTCGACACAACATGTTCTGCAATAGTGTTACAAGTTTCCGGAAGGAAGCTTGAGGAATCCACAGAGTTGCCTAAATGTCATTTCTTGTAACTAGAATTTCTTTCTTGGTAGAGAAAGCGCAGACTGTTTGGCTAACAGCTAGCTTAACTTAGCTAGCCAACACCAACGGTGGTTGCTGCTGTTCCGAGCTAACGAGAGTGACACACACACAGACAAAAACCACGCACTCCCGAGCTTACCTTGACGACCTCTGGATAAATGCTTTCTAAGACGGTCAAGTGTTGTCAGAAACGACGAGGAAAATAAGATCGATTATGCAAAATTTGGCCTTTCCCTCATTGGTCTTCTGACAGGTCAGCCATATTCTGTCTGCAGACAGTCACCTGACTGTCGTTGCCCAGCAACATAGTGAAAGTGGGGCGGAGTGGAACAGACCAAACGGCTGGCTTTCCGCGTTGGGTGACTGGTGTGGTTGTCGCTGCATCTCATTCATGTTAGTGTTGCGTTTTATTTAAAATACATAGGTTATTGAATGCCAGAAGAAATCCGATATATATAAACGAGAGCGAGAGAGAACAATAAAGTAACGGCAAAGCAAAACTCTTCATTCACGTGTCAGCTGTTAACAAAAAACGAAAGCAAAACCGAATACATTTATCTGTTATTGAAATTACAACAAGACCAAATACCCCCCCCCCCCCCCCCAAAAAAAAACAACCAACCAACCAACCAACCAACCAACCAAACAAACAAACAAACAAAACAAAACAAAAAAACATGGCTAAAGCCTTTCCAAACACCAACTGTGCATGTCATGGACAGGGGGGTGGCGCACAAGATTAGATCACATTTTATGAGTAATCGGTTCGTTTCAGACTTTTTCTTCGTCTTAAACAACTAAAGAAGGCCTATTTTGTAAAATCTTACCAACCTCATATGAGTATCATGTTGCAAAGGCAAATAATTTACTTTTTTCTTATTAGTTTTATTTGCTATAGCAAATAAAAGTGCTCAGACCGCTGATATTCTTGACCCATTGATGAAAAGATTGAGGTACGCATGAAATGCTTGGTAATGTGGCTGCGTGAGTTACGTGGCACTTCTTGACACCAGCTGTGATCAGCTATAACAGATTTAAAAAAAAAACTAACTAAAAACAAGGGCTCATTTGGTCTCACTCTGCTGCTTCATCTCTTGTTTGCCATGTATGTGGGTGCTTAGTCTTTTTTTATAGCATTTCCGGGACAGATAATATTACAAGGAGCTCCCGTTCTCCTGTGTTTATTTGAGAACCATGAGTCTAGATGGAGGACAGTGCCCTCTAAAGGTCAGTAACAAAGCATGTACAGTTTACTAATATGAATATCTTTTCTATAAACACCATGCAGAAAAGACTGTTATCTTTTGTGGTAATTTGCAGCTAAACCAATTACTAAAACTGACATTTTTCAAAGCAAATGTCTTCAGAGTTTTACTGATGCATGTACCTAATCTAAAGCACACCTTAAAATTAACCCACTGATTTACACCTTTACACAAGTTCTATATTTGATTAGATTAATATTTGACCATGATAATTCTGACAATAAAAGAAATTTGTGAATACTGCTTATATAAAATTAAACTAAAATGCTGTACAAAAGTCTTTTAATTTTATTTCACTGTGAAAATGGGATATACATGTAATTTATTTAAACATAGGCGAACATACATGGAACTACGTTACACAAGGTAAAAACAGTTTATACAAAAGCCAAAGATGAAGGTCAATATTTAGTACAACCACCTTCATTCTTCAGCACAGCCTGAACTCTCATAGGCAAGCTTTGTAGTAATTTCTTTGAGTAGTCCTCAAGAATAACTATCCGGGCTTCTTGAAGGACATTCAAAGCTCTTCTTTAGATGTTGACTGACTTTTCTTCCATTATCTGTCAAAATGATCCAACACTGCTTCAATGTTAAGGTCCGGGCTCTGGGGAGGCCAATCTATGATCGTTCTTTTGTGCATTTTTCCATCCATCTGTGCTTTTACTGCACTGTTTGGGATTATTGTCATGCTGAAAAATGATGCAACTACCAATCTGATGCTTTGTAGATAGTATTGCATGGAGTTTCTGACTGTACCTTTCTGTGTTATTAATTAGACCAATTTGGACAAGACCATCTCTGATGAGAGCTCACTCTGATGAGTAAATGGATCAACTGAGGGGCCAGATACATCTCTCGTTGAATGTTTTCCTTTTTCTTAAGAACATGACTTTAAGATTTTGTTTACGTGGAGTACACTTTCTTCCTAACATTTTTTTTGTCCAACATTTGTCCAGAATTTTAAAGGACAGTGCATACCATTTGGCAGCACTTTAATGGTGCCAAATAGCACTCTTTTATGCCTGTGAAAATGTGTTTATTTTTGGCATTTTTCATGGTTCCAACTAAATAATTGTGAAAAAAGGATGTGTTTTTGTAATATGCTGCTGGTAACAAAGTGATATTAAAAAAAATTCCAAGAAAGTGGTTCCGTGGAAGCAAAACAAAAATGCATACATGGGTGACACTTAATACAATAAACATTACTTGAGACCAAAAAAATAAATAAATAAATGTGTGAACCAATCTACTTCCTTGGTACTTCACAAGCTGCCTAACGTTTAGCCAAAATATGAAAAAATGTCATTAATCTGTTGCTACAATAGCAAGTCATGGATATTTCCACAAATCCTCTCACTGTTACTTTTCTGCATATTAGAAAGATTATCACTAACACAATAGTACTGTAAACACTGGTGGGTGGACATTTTGTCTGGCGCTGCTTATGGAGACAAGAAATTAATTTAACTTAAAGTTTATTTTCCATATTTGGCCACTTAACAATAAAACAACAATGTGCACACATGCAGCAGTCAAAAAAACAACAAAACGATGAATTTTTTAATATACCAATGCTCCATCTTTCCACAAACTTTCATAAAAATATATCAGCCTGGAAGCTTGTGCCTAAATGTGCCAACAGACAAAAAAAGCGACAAAAACATAACCTCACTGACTGAGGTAAATACACAGTTTGCCTTAAAATCACTGTGAAAGTCTCAAACCTTTTGGAATTAGGAAAAGAGGTCTGGTAAATAGTGCAAATTCAGCATAACATAAGGCAATGGCTGTTAAAGCCTTGAAAACTGATCATCTCTATCAGAATAAACCAGCTGTTGGTGCCGGGTGTGTTCCTTTTCTTTCTTCAATCTCAGTGTCCTCATCAACATGCCCTATGTTGGGAGCAGCCACTTGCTCATCCACTCCCTCAGACTCCAAGGGTGCTTGAGGATCCGTCTCAGGCACTACTTGGTTTAAATTCCCAGGTACCGTTTCTTTTTCCTCTTCTGTTTTGCTTATGTCACTTGGGATACCATCTTCCTCCATTAGCACCTCATCAATATTCATGTCTTCCTCCGTCTCTGCAGTGTTCATATCTTCTTGTTCACCAAATGTCATGCCTTCTTCTGCTGCAATAACATTTGTGTCTTTTTCTGTCTCACCAAGTTTCGTGTCTTCTTCTGGCTCCACCCTGGCATCTTTTTTTCCCTCAGCAACCATGACAGCTTCATTCTGTTCAGTTAAAGTTGTTTCTCCATCTTCCTCTTCATCCCCCTCTACTTCTTCTTCCACCACAGTCTCCTCTTCTGCAGTGTCATCTTCATCCTCCTGCTCCTCCTGGCTGTACCCCAAAGTATCCCCAGGCTGCCAATAATCATACAGTTTATCCTAGAGAAGGGAAAAGACCAGCATAGCCAATAAGATTATAAAATTATCTTTTAAGACACAAAGTAAACACATCCTGTAAAGAAATTATTTAAATAATGTGTGTGAATACTGTACATCGAGAGGCCTTGTCCTCTGAAGGAGCATCTGCCACTTGGTGTAGATCCTTGCCACCAGATCCTTCACCTGGAGAAAGAAGAGGAAGGCAAGAGTTCTCATACAGGTTTATGTAGCACACTAAAAATGTCATTTATCAGAACCTCTGAAAAGAAACTTGCAATGATTTGTTGATATTTCTGATGATTCATATGAATATATTTAATATAAATATAAAGTAGTACAGATGTCTCTGGCATAGCGTTTCAGCAAGTTAAACGGGTTCCTAATCTGGAAATATATTACAACTGTCTATTAGGTCTAGCCTCATCTATACTGTTTGCTAATCTGTGAAATGCTATTAAGCAGTTTTGATATCTTGACTAACAGATCTGTGTACAGTGTTATCTATGAACTGAACTTGAAACATTTAATTTTGGAGAAAAGGCTGCCATTAGGAGGAAAGAGAAAACTCCTAACGCATTAACTGTGGGGTAAGTTTTTCAAATTAGGAACTTAAATACATGGGGGGAAAAGCACCAGATTTACTTGTGATCTCAGGTCAATCTAAAACAAGTTGAATCTGATGACAAAGATGCAAAAATGCTGGCAACCACCAGTGCTTCCCTTCTATGTCCTAGTAGACACACCTATTGTATCAATTTCTAAATCCGATGTCACCTTGTTCTCTGGTATCAATTTGAAGCTTCTATGTTGCCCCGTTTTTGAGTTATCGCATTTAAAAAGTTAAGTGTCTATCCACCTGCTCATATTGTCGATTAAAAAAGCCTTTTACAGCTGAGAGGTAATAACTGATATTCTGTCTGCTTAGTGTTACTGCTAACAAGCTACTGGCGAATGACTAGTCAAGTCATTAACATTCAAAATAGTTTTGAGCAGCATAGGCCTGGACCAGCGGCTCCCATATTTGGTTAAAAGTATTGTAGATTTTATTTTGTGAATTGCAGAAAAACACACACACAAACACACACTTGTTAAATCATGCTTACCTTGCTGCGATAAAGACATTTTTCACTCTCCCTGATGTCACATTTAACATGCGTTTCCAGCTCAGTTGACAAAAACAGCAGCTGCTTCTGAGGGACAGAAAAAAAAGGAAAGGGTTTAAACATTCAATCAAAATCAGGCCAATAACATCTAAAAATCAGATAAGACTGGAAAAAAGAATTTACCTTTTGGTGAGCGGGAAAAAACTGAAAGTTGGATGCTTCATTTGCTAATGTCAGAAGGCTATAGCACAGGTAGTAGGACTGGAAGAAATGATAAAAGGATCTTGGGTCAGAAAAATCATTTTCAAAATGATGTCCAGGTGTTATTATGGATGTAAAACAAGTCAAGGTTGGAACATTTTGCAATTCAGACTGTAACAAAATGATCACCTGCTGGTCTAGTGTGCCCAGGTCTTCTTCTTTATCTTTCTGGTTCATTCCAGAAGAGCTCGTCATGTGTCGGAAAAGGGAGGAAGGTTGCATGCGAGGAAGGTATGGCCTCAGTTCAGAGAGCTAAATACCAAACAAAAACCAAACTCTATTAATTAAATTGATTTACATATTTATTGTGCATATAGGCTTCAAATTCCCCACGACCCTGAGGATGAGTGGATTAATGTACCGGTACATAATTTAAAATTACATGTGAGAAGTGTTTCAAGCGCTGGGTTTAAAGGAAACTGCCAAGGTTACAAGTTAACCCAATTACCTGAAATTCTCTTTCCACAGGTTTGTATTTGCAATTTCCATCCAACAACTTAGAAATCATGCACAGGCTTAGATGTCGGCGCAACTCTCTGTCCAAATAAAACAAACATAAAAAGAACATTTTTCTTTTTAATGGTATGGTATTGTGAAGAAAAAAAAAATCAAAAAAATTAATAAATCACAAAATGCTGAAAGTATTTGTTTTCATACTGGCTTTATTTCACTTTTACATGTCTTCATGCTATTCTGTAGCTCAGAGCATAGTAGGTTATAGTGCTGTATTATGGGATGGTAAATCTTGTGAATATCACAAGCAAAACAAGACATGCTGATACATGAAGTATCTAAGCCCTTTCATTTTCACTTCCATCAACTGCTGGCTGACAAATTTCTTAGATTCAGCTGTGTATATAAATGCATAAATAAATCAGAATCAGATAAACACAATAATCAGAAAATCAGTATATCTAGAAATTAAGTATATATGAGTAGATAGTGAAAAAAGAAGAAGGATAAAAAGACTCACTTTCCACGAATGTTGTCAGGCAGGAGATGAACTAATAGGCACATGTTGTGGTGATCATCTGTCAAATCAGTGAGAGCCAGGCAGATTTTTGGCAGCTAAAGACATAAAGCAAGTAAATAAAGTTTTTAAAGCCATACAAGCCAAGAAGCTGAGATTAATAATCTGGAGCTTGGTCGTTTAGTACTTTGTATTTAATGCAAGAATTATGAAACAAATCCTAAAATCTGTTGTTAGTCAATGTAAAGAGTATAAAATGAGAAAACTGAGCTAATTGTTAAAACGTGTTAATATTCTAAAGCAGATTAATTACATGTCTTCATAAGGAACAACCATACTATACACCACTTAGGGGATGATTAAACACAACAGCTACAAGAAAACTGTTTGCTTTAATGTGCCAAACTGAAATGTGAGGAAATAAAGTGCCAGACAATGACATTTATGCACTGACCAGAGCGTCCCAATCCCTGATGTTGTTGACAATTTTACACAGCAGAGGCTCCAGTGCCACACTCGACTCGAGGATGAGCCGCGTTTCCAGGCCGATGTGACTCATTACAGTAAGGATCAACAGCAGCTCATTGTCGCTGTATGCACGTGGGCACAGACCCATGCAGTAAGACAGGTACTATAAACAAGATTAAAAAACAAAACAATGAGTGGTGGAGTTGTACTCAATCTGCTAAGCTCTCAAACGTCATCAGCCATTTATTGTCTACTACCTTTAAAACATTACTGCAGTTGTGTTCAGGGAAAGTGGTCTCTTCCTTGTTGTGGGTAGGACTATCACTTTTGATGTAGACGTCCTCCCTGCAGAAACACAGAAAAATTCAACTCCTTTAAATTAAAAAGTGACCAAATAAACAACTTTCAGCTCACGTGTTATAGTTTTATATAGAAGGTAACAAAAGGAATGAGCGAGTCATATGGTGATGACACTCACAGCAGATCTCCTTCTGTGAATGGAGGTTGCAGATTCTCATAAGGGAAGAGTTTAACAAACGGCACTCCCATGTTCATCAGGACCAGCGTCACGTCAGATAAACTGGGAACCCACACTTTAAACTGCTGGTTTCCATATTTCACTGTGGAAGTATTCACACCAAGAACTTCAACACTATGTACATTTTAAAGACAAACTACCAAAAGCTTAGGAAGGACAGCACTGACCTATTTGATAAGCAGCAGTCAATGCAATATCACAGAGGGCCTGTAGCAACTTCTCAGATATCATCCTCTCACTATGGACTGACATCATCTGATGAGATCGACAAAGAATTACTGCCCAAGCTTAAACATTTGTACAACAAACACAGTGCGGGTGTGTGTCAGACCTACCTTGAAAAGGAAACGGGTAACCTGAGCTGGACAGGGTGAGCTAGAGTCATAAGCTTCCTGAAACAATCCGATATTCACATGCAATCGCAGCTGAGCTGGGCTGGACCTGATGTAAAGCAGGAGAGTGTAAGTGGAGAGAAAGATCAAAGTTATTCATTATTTAGGAAAACTAAGAGTTGAAAATGAGTGTGCAAACTTAAATACATCCCTGAGTGCAGTGTGTTGGATAGGACTAACTGTGCTAATTTACCTTTTTACTAAGTGCCTTCAGGTCAAACTGTAGTTTCTCCTGACAAGACCTAACTTGTTGTTCATTACCCTGAGAGTAAAATGTCCTCAGTGAAGTTTATCAGAAGGCTCCATATTAGATTATGAAAAAGGTACGTTGAGGCCTTAGGATATGTACAAAAAAAGCCTTTCGTTCAAAGGTTGTCACGCCACTCTGAAGTACAGTGCACACTATTGACAAATCTAATAAACATCAAGCACAGAGTAAAGCTGCTGTAAAAAATATAATAAGCTAAGACCAATGTTCCAGGTCTTAATTTAAACTTGTGTATTTTTTTAATGCTATTGGTATACAAGACAGATTCCTTTCTGTATGTTATTGTCAAAATTTGTTATCAGATTCTTGGTGTTTATGCAGGAAAAGGAAGTATTTGGTTTGGAGTTCCCCCAGACTAATGAGTAATTTATGCAAATAATTTGGTGTTTAAAATTTAAAAAGCCAACACAGAGGGACTCAGAAGAACTTGACACTTCCAAAAATGGCCCTCTACCTGACCTTATTCAAGTTGCTAACTTAGTGCATACTTCAAAAATATCTCCCATGCTTCTGAAGATTCCTCATATCTTTGTTTTTTGGGGGAACAAACAGCATGCACTAGAGTTATCCTACAGTCAAACCGGCTGATAATAAAAGCATCCGTGATGTCCACTGGAGGTCAAAAGCAGTGTTTGAAAAATGTCATTAATATATAAAACTAAAATTAGCACAGAGCCCAGTAATAGTCACACTGAACGAATGCCCATAGCTGCAGTGTTATTGGATGTTTACTTCTTACAGAAAGCTGAACTATCAATAGGGATGCACCAATACAACTTTTTCTGAATTCCATAACCATATCATGGGTTTGGGTATCTGTGATACAGTACTGATTCAATATTCAGTATTAAATTAATAAGCCATATTCCTCACTCTCAGGAAGAGACTGTGAACACATATTAATACTAATAATAATATTATAAATTATCAAAAGTAGCAAGATTAATAAGCGTACCTGAAACCCAAAAAACAACATCATACATAAAGAAAACACACTCTATAAATCTCAGTAAATTACACACGAGCTCACTGCTAACTATATTTTATATAGTTCAACAGACAGACTGTAACACTCCTCCCAACAGTTACACACCGAAGAGTCTCTTGCTCAGCTACAATAAGCACACACAAGCTCTCAAAGGGCCATAAATGATCTTTGAGTGATTCTTAAGGCTACACTTCACTCTCCAGCCAAGAAACAACGAGTCTCATAGAAGCTTCTTATTGATGAGAGCTCTCACTATCTGCTCTGTGTAGCTGTCCTACAATGACCAGTGGTTAGGCTTCCACATGTTCCCTAACCCTCCACATCATACCCTACCATCATCATTCCCACATGCCTACTCCTCCTACCATTATTAACTTCAGTGTTGCTAACTTTGTGCGTTTTTGTTATTGTTTTTTGCAAATAGATCTGGTGACTTTTCGAGTCCGACCCGTGGCCCTTTGCCGCATGTCTCCCCCTCTCTCTTTCCCTCCGATTTCCTGTCAGCCTTCACTGCATCTATCCAATAAAGAAAAATAAAGTATCTTGGGGTCTTTTTCACGAGTGAGGGGAGTAGGCGATCAACAGACTGGTGCTGCAGCTTTGGATAGTGATGGAAAGAATGAGATCACGGATACAAGCAGCAGAAATTAGCTTTCTCTGAAGGGTGGCTAACCTCTCCCTTAGAGATAAGGTGAGGTGGTCAGCCATCTGAGAGGACCTCAGAATACAGCTGCTTCTCCTCCACATCGAAAGGAGCCAGTTAAGGCAGTTTGGGCATCTGACAAGGACACCTCCTGGGTGAGGTGTTCCAGGCATGTCCAACCAGGAGGAGGCCACGGGGCAGACCCAGGACATGCTGAAGGGCTTATATCTCTTGGCTGGCTTGAGAATACCTCTGTGTTACCCTGGAAAAGCTGAAGGAGGTGGCCAGGGAGAGGGAAGTCTGGGCTTCTCTGCTAAGTTTCTAGCTGAATTGGAAGACCAGTTTACCCTTTAAAGCTGAGGCAACAAAAATGCCCCCAGAGGTTAATTCAATGTAATTTGTCCAATTAGTATTCAAGACAACTTTAAAGAAATTATAGATGAACAATTGTTGCTAATGCAGTATTTGGGCAAAGGTTTAAAATCATCAAAAAATCATGCACTCCAAACAATAATTACTTACATATATCAAATTTTTAGTACAAAAGTACAACAAATGTTGCCCTTTCATTTTTACACACAGAAATTCAGCTCACCACAGAAGAGTTTTTTGTGCTGTTCCCTGTGGATTGACCAGGCACTGCCTGAGCTGTAATGTATCCTGGTCAAAGATCTGACCAAACTTCTCCAGGTTGAACACTTCTTCTCCTGGAGGGACTTCTTTGATTGCAGCAGACATCAATGAATACCGCTGCAAGAATTCCCTGGTAAACAAATTCGAGCAGTTCACAATTTAGCTAACTACAGTGAAAACACGGTTCCCCAGAGACAAAATATAAAGTGGCAGCATGTCTTTGTGTGCCTTACTGTTGTTCGGAAGAAATGCCCTCCTCTCGGTTCTCCTCTGCTTCTTCATATTCAGCTATCTTCAACAGGTCCTCTTCACATGCTGTTAGCAGTTGTCTCTCAATCTCTTTTGATCTAGTGAATAATGCAGAGAGTTTCGTGAAGATGCTGTAGCTCTTGAAATGAAACGGCAGTGAAACTTTATGAACAACTCACTTTTTATTGTTATTTATTTCCTTCAGTATTTGGTCAAGATTGTTCTTGTAATTGCCTGACTTTGTTGTGGATTGAAATGGTTGCTGTGGAAAACAACATGTGATAGTTAACATCCAAATAAAGTTTTACTGTCCTTTAGCTCAGCAAGCTTATTTTTATACAGTAACAACTTTGCGTACAACAAAGACCAAGACATTTTACTTACATTTTTTGACTGAGAGCTCAGACGTCTAGGTGGACTAGGATCTGAGAATGTTCCCTTCTCAGGTGTATCTGGAGGTTTAGTAGCACGCTCCATCATCTCTTCCAAGGAAAGTAGCTGCTCATCATCACTGCTATGGGAGCTTTGGGTTAGATCCACATCTACTGCAAAACTCAGCCCCAAGTCCAGCTCCACATCTATGGGATCCTCTTTATTTATCTGCTTGTTATCACCTTTACTTTCCTGCCCCTTCAGTGGTAGAGACTGACAATAACTGGAGGTAGAAGTCTGTTCAGCAGCAGCACTGTCAGTCTCTACAGCACCTGTACTCACTTTTTTGCAGAGGAGAGATGGATTTTGGTCACCCTTAAGCTGCCTGTGTGAAGAAGGGATGGGGCTGTTTTTGGTGTCCTTATCTCGAGGAGGTGGTATTAAGTTTTCCAGTTTTACCCGTGTTAACGTTACAGTTGGAAAACTGCCTAGTGGATTAGGTAAAGTGGACGATGCTTCAAGAAGAGGACCGGTTATTTTGCAGTTTTGATGTTTCTCACAAGAGGACTCAGTAATTGAGTTGCTGGAGCTTCCTGCGATGCTGGATGAACCTTTCTCTGTTGTTTTGCTTGTTTCCCCATCTATCTTGGGTTTTACAGTCTTATTTGAGGAGCTAACAATGTAAGTCACAGGATCAGGAGTGAAAAGATCATTGGCGTCATAAGAAGCTACAGGTCTTCGTGAACGAGAAGCTTTATTCCGCTCTCCTGTCCGACCAGTCAAAGAGCTCGAATTTGGTTTCGAGGTTGATTTGTGAGGGCTACTGCTGAGTTTTCTGTTTTCTCCTCTGGGATTACTTCTTTTCGGGGTCTTGACAGAGCTACTACTGGAAGAAAAACCAGAGTGGTGACTGCCTAACTCAGCAGGTGAAGAGCTAGTAGTGTCCTTCTGAGGAACATCAGAGTTGAACAAAGTGCTTGATTTATCCCTTTTATTTTTTTGCTCGCTTGTCTTTTTCACACTTCCCTCATTTGGCTTTACATGTGATCTCATTTCCTTTAACAGTGGTACATGACTCTGAGAATAATTTATAAATGATTCCTTTGCACCTGTTGATGTTATTTTCTCTGTACATTCTTTATGCAATGATGACTTGCAGCATGACTGAGAAGATCCAACAGTAGATGACAGCTCTGAGCATGCTGACTGTCCACGTGCCTGTTCTGTAAGTAGATAGCCATCTGTGGTTTTGTGTTGGTTTGCTGACTCTGAAGAATGCATCACTGACGGCTGAGGCGCAAGTGCAGTGGGAACAGTGGGTTTTGTTGTCTCCGTTTTGTTTGAGTTTGCCCCTTGAGTACATGGTTTCTTGGCATTCTCTGAACCATATTCATACTCGCTGCGCCTCTTGTGTGATGAGAAGTTCAAGTCCACTGCTGGAGAAAGGGAAAAAAAAGATGATATTTTCTTTTGAACAATATTGAGGGTTCATTAATGTCTACAAAATGACCAGAATTTGATAGTTTTAACTTTGTCTTAAAAAGGGTTTTACTATCCACATCAGATAAATGTACCTCAATCTGTTCACAAAAGAATGATAGTCTGCAACTGCAGAAATTTACTGGCAGCTATTCGGATAATAAACTCATCATTTCTTTTAAAGGATAAGGTTATACATTTTATGATTCCAGGCTTTCAAATTTACTATTTTTTTTAGAGTCACAAATAGCAATCAGACAAAACCACATATGCAATGGACACCCCCCCACCCAGGTATTATATTTTACAGCTCAGATGAAAAAGTCTTTTTTTTTTTTTAAACATTTAAATCAACCAACAAATCAATCATGAAAATATCTACTGCAGCTCTATATGTCACATGAAAATAAAGAAGAGTAGGTGATATTTTTTGTTTTAAGCATGAAGAAATTCCTAAAGGGACATCTGAAGCACAAATTATAGTGACAACAGATCAGGATTAGGGGATTTTTTAAAAGCCATACTTCTTAAACTTTGAATTCAGGTTTTCAATCCCTGCCACAGGTGTAAAAACTTAAGCACCAAGCCATGCAGTCTACCTTGACAAACATTTGCGAAGGAATGAGTCAACCTAAAGACCTCACTGAATTCAAGCATCTGTTGTAATGGGATGCCACCACTGCAACAAGTCAGGTGGGGATATTTCTTCCCTCCTAGATATTGTATGATCAACTGTAAGTAGGACTATTGCAAAGTGTAGGCGTTTACAAACCAGAGCAACTCAACCACAAAGTGACAGACCACATAAAGTTAGAGAGTGGGTGCTGAGGCACATAGTGCATTAAAGTTGCCAACTCTCAGTAACTTCACAGTTTTAAAAACCTCATCTGACATGAACATCAGGACAAGTACTGTGTGTTTGGAGTGTGATAGTATGGCATAGGTTTTAATGACATGAAAGCATTATGTCATCAAGCAAACTGCCAATAATCAGAGTGATGTAAAGCATGCACCACTGGACCGTGAAACAGTGGAAATATGTTCTTTGGAATAACAAATAACATTTCTCTATCTGGCCGTTGACCAGTTGACCCATTAGACAAGTTTGGATTTGGTGAATGCCAGGTGAAAATTACCTGCCTAACTGCTTTATGCCAAGTGTACATTTTAGAGGACGGGGATAATACTTTATGGGTTGTACAAATGATAATAATAATAACGTTGTTGCAGCATGCCAACCATACAGTCAGCCTAGTACAATTTGTTTTCATCACTTAAGACAGTGGTTCGGAAACTTTTTTTGCTAGGCTCCCCTTTGTTTTACAAGAAAAATGTTCGGACCCCCCGCACAAACACATCCTCCAACCACACACACCCATATTTTGCTCCATTGTGGTTTATTTCACACCTCAAACATTTAGTAAACAATTAAGCAAATGCAAGCAATCTGCAAAAAATTACAGGTAGTAATAAAATAAACTATTAACTCTTTTATGCTACGTTCACACCTACACGGGTATTTTTGAAAACGCCACACGTAAACGGTGTTTCGAATCACTGAAAACTGAGATTTTTTTAAAACTCCTTTTTTGTATTTACGTGTGGACGAGGAATACAGAGTTCGTCATGCAACGTCAAAGGTATGTGCCTTTTTTCACGTCACGCTGTGCGCCACGTTGTTTACATGAGATGAATTGCAGAATGACAGATAGAGACAAAATACTGTTAATCTGACTATCTTCAGTTTTTAAACGCTTACATACACACACGCAGTTACTGTCCCTCCATTTACAAAGGCAGAGGCGTCGCGATGTAATTATTTTACGTGTAGTTGTTTTTTTTCTGTGTAATAATGTTCAACATTGCTATCAATACATTTTTCAAAAAATGCCTCTGTGCAAAATGAGTTCAAAAACATAAACAACTGTGAGATACTGTTTGTCCGAGATTTGAACCCAGGGAACAAATCGTGGCAGGATCAGCCTGATATTATTTGTATCCCACTGTAACTTTACTGTATAAAGAGCTAACATCTCCAAAATGTCAGGAGTAGTTAGTTATTATCAGAAGTGTTTGTGAACCAAAAATCAAGAATGTGGGATACTGTTTGTCCGTAATTTGAACAGCCCAGCGCGTGCTCCCCACAATTGGAAAACCAATTCTGCAGGGGAGACCTACCTCGGCACTTGTGCAGGTGAAACCAAAGGGAAGATATGCTTCACCATATTTTCTAGTCTTTGGCTTAGAATGAAGTTGGTTTGGAAACATATTCAGCTATGCTTCATCTTCTGTTTTGCGTTTGTGTGGGCGCCCTGTGCTAGCAGTGTCCAAGCATTTTGCTTTGTTTTTTTCCCCCTTTTCATACCCCCCCACATTACCTGCAGGTCAGTGATATTTTCAGTGTATTGAAGCTACAGGACTTAACAAGCAATACTGCCAAACATAACCTATCTGAAAGTTTAGAATTTACTTTAAATTACAATATTACCTGAAATTAACTTTTCACTTGAAGGTGTTTGCTCCTGTTGCTGGCTCTGCAAAAAAAAGACAAAAAAAGTTAGTGACCTACTTAAGTGATATTTGAACAGCAATAACATTGTGGCTATGCAATTTATCTTATAAAAAACAAAACAAGTGACAACCAGTTCAGAAATTATTTCTTTAAATAAACAGACTTAATAAATAGCTAGTAAATGCACTTTAACTTATTTAAAGCTGTTTTCTGCATGCCCTCTGGTGCTAAACTTTTCTAGACAATACCCAATTAACTTGTATGAGAAAGAAACAAATAATCAAACCAGCTGAATCAGGAAAAAAAACAACTGTCTTTAACCTGCCAGCTCCATTTTATAAAGTCAATTATAAAATTATAATAATAGCCAGTTTGTCTTATGGAAACTGAGTGCTCAGTTTTCTTTCCATGCTCTGCCACCCCTCGCCTAAACCAAATGTAATATTTATATACGTAATATAAATATATAATATTTACAGTAATAAGAACCAAAGAGATGCAGACAATCTCCTGTTGTGTGCTACATGTGAGATTGGGTTACACCAGCCCATATCAAAAAAATCTAATCTCTTGACAATGTCCATAGTTCATGTGTGAAAACAGCTAAATACCTTCCAACTATTGCCAGTTTCATAAATTTTAATCATAGTTAGTCTCAGTATTGATTTTGTTCACAAATATTTTAATATCTGATTCAGGTTTAAAAAAATAGATATTATGGTGGTGTTGCAAACTCAAAAGGTGGCAACAAATTCTCCCTGTTTGTAAGTCAACAGGTGCTCTTAAATTGCCTTACTTCTGTGTTAAATAACATACAGTAACATGTTAATAAGACATGTCTTCCTACTGTCTTCCTTAAAAACCATTTTAAATTTAGAAATTGCTAAATAGTAAGATGAAAAAAGGGCAATTAAGTCTGTTTATAATGCTAAATCATTGATTTAAAAAAAAAAAAAAAAATCATGTTGCCGAGGCTGGCTATGTCATCTTCTATCCTCAATCCAACCAAGTAATGAAAAGCTCTTAGCCTGACCAGCCTGGCATAAGACTGGAAAGGTAGAAAGCATTCATCATGATTTCAAAACTCGAAATAAACTTTGTGTTATTAAATATATAAAAACTTTACCTGGGAAGAGGCTACAGAGATATGCATGATGGGTAAACGACTACTGTCGGATGAGTGGGGTTTTGGATGGAGATGGTAGCCCTGCGAGGGCCAATGGCTGATATTAGGATACCAGCCTTTTGAGTATGAAGGGGACTGTGGGTGAACTTCATTGGGTGCTCTGTAGTTGAATGATGGGGTTGTAACACTCACAGATGGTCTGTGCAGCTGGACCGTAGGTATAGAATATTCCACATCACTGGACTGAGCCTAACAAAACGTTAAGAACCACATCAACTCAGCATAACTAATCATATTTATCATAAAAACACTCAACCAGAACAAAATCTGAGTTTCTCCTAAAACCGTATGAAAAAAGATGAAACAATACCTTATCTGATTCTTGTCTTTGTGTTGTTACAGTTTTACTTTCTGAGCTGGATGAAGAAGCCTTGAATTCAGTCGCTTGATCTCGGCCTATGTGGGAAGATGGCGATTGGTTGATAGCCACTGGAAGCAAAAATGTGTCAAAAGATCCTGGCTGATGGCCTCCTGGTATTGGGGGATTTAATGACATCCTAATGGTACCTGGATTGTTTGGCACAAGCCCTGGAGGTTGACCAAAGTGTTCTGGAGGACCCAACCTTTCCTTTGGCATAAAATAAGGTCTTTCCACGGGGGAACCAAGATTAAGTGAATTGCTTGAATTAAATCCTGATGAATGGATTAGTCCTGGGGGATGATGATTTTGCCAGTGTGGACCAATTCTGTCCCTGTAGCACACCTCAGGTGCCTGAATTGGCAACATTCTCCTCGGTGGTGGATTAGAAAGCCGGTTAGGGACCCGAGAAGGCTTCATTGGAGTCTCCTGGTGAAAAGATGTGTTGGATAGGGAGCGCTGCTCAACAACAAGGTCCTTTACTAAGGTAAAAAGGAAATATGATGCATGCATTATAGTCTTTTGAAGAACCTGTTACATTACACCTTACCCATTTACTGTACTTACTAAGGATTATCCATCTGTTTTTTGGGGTTTTTTTTAATTACAGGTCTGAATTTGTTTTAAGAGAAAAGTAATGACTAGCTTACCCTCTTGTGTTAAGCTTTTACAAGAGTGCCAAAAAGATCTCCCTCTGACAAACTTATTTTTCTCAATTCTGACTCTTTGGTTGGCTCAGTTGTTGATTTAACTGCTCATTGACAGTCCCACAGCATGAAACTGCACAATAAGTGAGACTATATAATAAAACAAACAAACAAAAACTTACATCATAAACATTACAGTCGAGTGCTTTATTGCACAGTAAGTAAAAGCATACACATGAGAGGCAAAGTCTCAAGGAGCAGGTAAAAGTAAAAATTTTTAATGAAAATTAACACTCGACCTGTCACTTCGACTCACCTTTACTTCTCGGTGAGAAGCAAGCTCCAAGTGGGCTGCAAAAAAGACAGAGAAATGGGAACTCAACATGTTTCTATTAACGTTTGAAGTTAGCCCGGTCACCAAGCCGACGACAATGACGCAACTTCAGTTTTTGTTTTATTTTTCT
Source organism: Rhamphochromis sp. 'chilingali' (assembly GCF_963969265.1). NCBI lineage: Eukaryota > Metazoa > Chordata > Actinopteri > Cichliformes > Cichlidae > Rhamphochromis > Rhamphochromis sp. 'chilingali'. Next base: position 16,454,813 of record NC_137947.1, on the reverse strand, counting down.
CCCCACACACAAAAAAATGAGAAAAAGAAGACGTCCAACAAAGCACGAGTTAACCTTCCACAGACAAAACGAGGGAGACACTTGCTAGAGAATTTCTGTTTGGCTAATGGCTACCAATCACGGCATGCTATTTGAGGTGACAACATGAGATCAAATAGTTTCACGCTTTGACATGTCGTGATGTTGTTTTGACATAAAAATGTCTTATCGCCTGAAATTAACATAACCTAGCAGTGTCGCTTGAGAACCTCAGTCCCAAACAGACGTCAACAAACTGGCTAGCCGTTAAATATTATTACCTGTCAATATGCTAGGAGCTAGAGAAAAAGAAAGCTAAATATGACAGCGTTATTCATTAGCATCAGTTCCTTGCGTCGTGTTGGACTCGCTTTAAGAAGAAACAAAGCCATCTATGAACGTTTTATTTTAGAACCTACATAAACGTCTTTCTGTAGCTAGCTAGCGAATAATAAAATGCATAATAAATACTAGCATGTCGTTTGAGGAAGTAATGTTTAGCTAGCTGGCTAACGCGCGTGCAAATGACCAGTTAGCAGTTATTCATACCGAGTGTCTCCTTAGTTTTCTGTTGCTTTCCTCATTTTGAGGACTGGGAAGTCTGTTTGCAACTACATACGGCGGCAATAACACGTTACTGGTGATTCCCGGTGCCACAAACATCCTCTCCCGCTTGCAACCGCTTAGACGACACGAACTGCATCATGGAACTTGGAGTTCAAAAGTATTTCACTTTAAAGGAATTCTTTCTGTAGATGTTCAAACTATTTCCCCAAGTCTTTTTCCAGTGCTTCCGAAATAAGATAAGATAAGATAAGATAGAACTTTATTAATCCCTCGGGTGGGTTCCTCTGGGAAATTCGACTTCCAAAAAAAAAAAGCACAGCAACGACCGAAGTTACAGTTACAGAATTGTTATATATATATATATATATATATATATATATATATATATATATATATATATATATACATACACACACACACACAGTGGGGCAAAAAAGTATTTAGTCAGCCACCGATTGTGCAAGTTCCCCCACTTAAAATGATGACAGAGGTCAGTAATTTGCACCAGAGGTACACTTCAACTGTGAGAGACAGAATGTGAAAAAAAAATCCATGAATTCACATGGTAGGATTTGTAAAGAATTTATTCGTAAATTAGGGTGGAAAATAAGTATTTGGTCACCTCAAACAAGGAAAATCTCTGGCTCTCACAGACCTGTAACGTCTTCTGTAAGAAGGTTTTCTGTCCCCCACTCGTTACCTGTATGAATGGCACCTGTTTGAACTCATCATCTGTATAAAAAACACCTGTCCACAGCCTCAAACAGTCAGACTCCAAACTCCGCCATGGCCAAGACCAAAGAGCTTTCGAAGGACACCAGGAAAAGTATTGTAGACCTGCACCAGACTGGGAAGAGTGAATCTACAATAGGCAAGCAGCTTGGTGTGAAAAAATCAACTGTGGGAGCAATCATCAGAAAATGGAAGACATACAAGACCACTGATAATCTCCCTCGATCTGGGGCTCCACGCAAGATCTCATCCCGTGGGGTCAAAATGATCATGAGAACGGTGAGCAAAGATCCCAGAACCACACGGGGGGGACCTGGTGAATGACCTGCAGAGAGCTGGGACCAAAGTAACAAAGGTCACCATCAATAACACACTACAACGGCAGGGAATCAAATCCCGCAGTGCCAGACGTGTTCCGCTGCTGAAGCCAGTGCATGTCCAGGCCCGTCTGAAGTTTGCCAGAGAGCACATGGATGATACAGCAGAGGATTGGGAGAATGTCATGTGGTCAGATGAAACCAAAGTAGAACTTTTTGGTATAAACTCAACTCGTCGTGTTTGGAGGAACAAGAATACTGAGTTGCATCCCAAGAACACCATACCTACTGTGAAGCATGGGGGTGGAAACATCATGCTATGGGGCTGTTTTTCTGCCAAGGGGACAGGACGACTGATCCGCGTTAAGAGCAGAATGAATGGGGCCATGTATCGTGAGATTTTGAGCCAAAACCTCCTTCCATCAGTGAGAACTTTGAAGATGAAACGAGGCTGGGTCTTCCAACATGACAATGATCCAAAACACAGCGCCCGGGCAACAAAGGAGTGGCTCCGTAAGAAGCATTTGAAAGTCCTGGAGTGGCCTAGCCAGTCTCCAGACCTCAACCCCATAGAAAATCTGTGGCGGGAGTTGAAAGTCCGTGTTGCTCGGCGACAGCCCCAAAACATCACTGCTCTCGAGAAGATCTGCATGGAGGAATGGGCCAAAATACCAGCTACTGTGTGTGCAAACCTGGTAAAGACCTACAGTAAACGTTTGACCTCTGTTATTGCCAACAAAGGTTATGTTACAAAGTATTGAGTTGTATTTTTGTTATTGACCAAATACTTATTTTCCACCCTGATTTACGAATAAATTCTTTACAAATCCTACCATGTGGATTCATGGATTTTTTTTTTTTTTCACATTCTGTCTCTCACAGTTGAAGTGTACCTCTGGTGCAAATTACTGACCTCTGTCATCATTTTAGGTGGGGGAACTTGCACAATCGGTGGCTGACTAAATACTTTTTTGCCCCACTGTGTGTGTGTGTATGTATGTGTGTATATGTGTGTGTGTGTGTGTGTGTGTATATATATATATATATATATATATATATATATATATAATGAGAGATAAATAAAATATACAAAGGGGATAAATAGGAATTAAAAATACAAGTGAATTGCACATTTCAAGTATTGAGTCTATTGCACTGTTGACTATTTACAAAAAGTATTGCACAAGGTATTGTACAGTGAGGTGAAGAGGCACTACAGCTTAGTTGTTCCCCCCTCCTTTGTCCTCCTGTTTCCCCTCCCTCTCCCCTCCAGAGAGGAGTTAAACAGTCTGATGGCGTGTGGGACAAAGGAGTTTTTAAGTCTGTTAGTTCTTGTCTTGGGGAGAAGCAACCTGTCACTGAACAGACTCTTCTGGTTGTTAATGGCCGTGTGCAGAGGATGCCCAGCATTGTTCATAATGTCCAGCAGTTTCTTTAATGTCCTTTTCTCTGCCACTGTCACCAGAGTGTCCAGCTTCATGCCGACCACAGAGCCAGCCTTCCTGATCAGTTTCTCCAGAAATAGAGCTGAATCCATCTATTAGAACCCACATTGTAATTTTTCATTTTTTTCGAGGTCGTCATGAGAAATGGTTAATTCTGGAAAATGTCTTGCAAATACAATATGCCCCTGGGACAAAAAAAAATACCCTCTCCTTCATGAATTTAGTCAAAACTGTGGTTTGACCACCACCAAGATTTCATGCTTCATTCATTTTACTTTTGGATATTTGTTACATTTACATACCAAACACATAATTAAACACATTTTAATATTAGACAAAGATAACCCAAGTAAATACAAAACGCAGATCTAAATTCAATTATTAAGGGGAAAAAGCCACCCAGACCTACCTGTCACTGTGTGAAAAAGTAATTCCCCCCAAAAACTAATAACTGCTTGTACCACTTCACACATTTTTAGCTGGTCTAAAATCAGCTGCAAGGTCAGCTGATGGAATAGGATGAGGAGAAAGAAACACATTAACAAGTGCAATGATAAATGTAGACCTTTTATCTTTATTCCTATGATTCATTTGTCACAATATCATTGTCTAAACAGTGGATTGATCACATGTACGGTGCAAAACACACAGCATAGCACCATTCAAAATGTCAACAAATAACACAGACAGCAACAACATAGGAGACAGCATATATTTCAATCATAGACAAGCAAAATAAGAGAAAAGGACTGTTAGCCTTTCCTTATCATCCCATCCTGCTCTCAAGAGATTGTAACATTACATCCTGTTATTAGTGAAAAGCATGAAATTAATGACTTAGAAAATAACTTCTGTACACTTTGGTGGTACTATTTATGTAAAAAATCTATATTTTAAATTAATTTATAATACCCCATAATATCCCAGTATCCTAGGTCACCCAGAGAAATAACAATGCCATCTAAACAGGTATAATTTCTTAACCGCTGCTAGTCTCTCACCAAAATAAAGTAGCAGTATTGTATGTGAGGCAAACCGAGACCTCATCTCTTCATGTAAATAGTATTGCTAACCTTGGAATTGCCTGCAGCATAAAATGGATACGTGGATTTTAGTCTTTCCTCTGCTTTTTTACTATTTAAAGGCATTCAGATATCACAGCCATTTGCTTAACGATGTCACAACCAAAGACCTGTTTCATGTAACAACAAAAACAAAGTGTTATAATTCTGTCATTAGTGAAAAAGGACATAAATTACATATTCTAGTTATTGTCTTTTTTGACGGCATTGCTAATTCTCTTTCAATACTTGCACTGTAAAGGTTAGAATATAAGATTATAATGTAATAATTAGGCAAAAATATTTACAATCTCTTGAAAGTCATGCGCTCCATGGCTCTAATGTTTATCAGTCATTTACTGTCTACTGCTCCCCTGTACTGTACAAACAGACAGCAAACTACAGTATATTCATCACATATTACAACTAAAAATAAATCAGAATTTAGAGGAAACACTAATCTAAAGCCAGCTGTTAGGGACAACCTGTTCCATCGAACACAAAGGGAGCTTTCATGGTGTTTTTCACTTCTTGGCCTTTCCCTGAGCAGCAACGGCCTCCATGGCTTTGCGTACAGTCTCCTCGTCTCCAAGGAATTGCATTGGCTTCACTGGCTTCAGGTTTTTGTCGAGCTCATAAAGGATAGGGATCCCTGTTGGCAGGTTCAGCTCCATGATGTCTTCATCTGACATTCCTACAAAAAGAACAGACAAAATGTCATTTTGTACAGAATTACTGCAATTGCTGACAGAGTGATTGACTACAGGGTACTCCCCAGTTCTCTGTATAACCATATCCTGTTTTGTTTTGTTTTTTTCCTCTAGCCTAGGCTTTTAGCTATAGCTATATTCCCTCATTAATGTCTGTTTATTTTATCTTTCGGTCCTTAGGAGCTTATAATAACCAACTAGCCAAGTGGAACACCCTTTTGTTTGGAAGGGGGGCCTTAACTTCTTCACCCTTGATGCCTAGGGGGGACCCTTAATTTGCTTTTCTTTTCTTTCATATTTAAAGCCATCCTACAGAACAAAATAGAATAGGTTCGTGAGGGTGCTCTCTACCGATATGGCCTACCAGGGCTGGAAAAAACCCTAACCTATTGTAAAGATTGTCAAAGCACATCTTAACTGATATATAGTGAAGTGTCAACACTCATCATCAAAGGTACATGGGGAGGAAAGGAGCTAAAATGAAGTGCAGAGACAGTCTAAATAACAGGGATGGCGTCTGTGCTGAAAATGTAAAGCTAATGCAGAAGTACCTTAACTTTAAAATGACTGTAACTGCATAACTGTTTATGCTAAAGACAAAATTCAAATGATTGTGGAAAGAAGAAAAGACAAGCTTTACGGGGATATTTATGGTATCATAATGGATTCACAAGGCTATGCTGTCTGAGCACAAACAAACAAAAAAGAAGAAACAGCTCCACCTGGAGTTTACCATGTGAACTTCACATCACCTTACCTCTCAAGCAGTTGGGCTAGATAGAGAATTCAACTGTTCCTAAGAAACATTTTGTATGAATCTTGGTCAATAAAGGGTTAAACGTGCATTCTTCTGAAGGATGAGGAGGGGGGGGGGGGGGGGGTGCCCCTATGCTTACAAAAAAGACTTATGTTTACTTATGTTTCAGTAAACACTTTCTTGATGTGTTTCTGGGCTCAGTCGCTAGTTTCAAGCAAATACATAAACATAACATATAAAGTAGAGGTGATTAAGCAGTGAACAGTATGAGAAAATAATGTGTTTTTTGAACATTAAAGCATGAATATATATTTGTGAACCTACCAAGTCAAATTCTGAATTTTAAAACATTTCCATGTGACTCATACTTTTGCATCAGATTTCCGCCGTAACTTACACTATAACCAGAACCCCATTTTAACACTGCGCTGCAACCTTCTACATGACCTCCTGAGAAATGTAACTACAATGTAACTGCAAGCATACTACGACGTGAATTGCTTGAAAGGTTGTGGTGTAGGGATAAAAGGAGTTTCTGGTTACATCACCAGTTAGGATGTAACCAGAGAATGTAGATTTCTCGCAGAAGTCTAAGTGAAGCTTTAGTGTTACTCACCCTCCAAGTGCTTGACGATCCCTCTCAGACTGTTACCATGGGCGGCGATCAGCACCCGCTTTCCCTGCTTGATCTGAGGGGCGATCTCCTCGTTCCAGAAGGGCAGCGCCCGTGCAATGGTGTCCTTAAGGCTCTCACAGGAAGGAAGCTGGTCGTCAGTCAGGTCTGCATAACGACGATCCTGCAAACATAACAACTTCATTGTACAAACTAAATAACAGAACAAAAAACTGAGATAGCATCTTAAGCTTTATTTTACCCCCCCACCCAAAAAACCCACGTTTTTTTTTTATATTACATTTGTAACAGCCACTATGGTGTGGTGTCCCTTTAAGACACCCAAGTCGAGGGTTGATGGTGTCATCAGTGTGTGCCACTGGTCTCTCTGCTCTCTCTCTCTGTGATGGTGTGGACATGTGCTTGCACGCTAGTACATGAGGAGGGACGGATTTTATGTTTTACCTCTCCAGACACCTTTGTTTGCAACGTTATGGGTTGTACGAACACTGTGCGCTATGTTTGTTAAGCTGCAGCCGTTCAACCGGGCTTATATGGTTGATGAAGAGAAGGTATATTAAAGAACACACTGTGGAATCCCCAACGCCAGCGTGAGTGTGTATTCTTTTGGCTACCCTGCTAGGTGTTTTGCCGCCTCCTCTCAACCACTAAACGCAACCCGACGTTACAAAATGGCGCCCGAACATCTTCTCTTGGACCTCAGTATGCAGTATCTTCGAGCAGTTGATGATTGGTACATAAAAAGGTACGACGCGGCAAAGTGGCTGTCCGCCATGTTTCGCGGGAACGGACCAGGCTGGCCTGGACGAGGACGTCGGGAGGATCAAAGGGTCGCGGCGGTGCATTTCCATGGCAGCGGCTGGAGCTGCCCCAGCGTGGTTTGTGGACTGTGGCGCCGTTCTCTGTTTGGCCTCTTCGTCGTGGCTCCATTGGATGCGCGTGGACCTGCGTTTCCTGGGCGTGGGTTCGATGCAGCTTTGCCATAGTTCCTGAATTTGAATTTTTTTTCTTATGTATTTCGTATTGGTTACTGTTGTAACATGACTGTTGTTTGGGTTTTCTACAGTACTTTCTGGTACTGTTTTCACATATTATGCTGTCTGTTGCAAGTTTGTGAAGTAGAAGAAACGCAATGAAAGAAAAAGGGAATTTCATTCTGCAATTGTCCTGGCTATCCTAAGTTTATTTTCTTTCTTTAACATTTGTTTAAATGGACATTCACCATGTGGGACACTGTCATGTATGCCAGTTTGTCAATATTGCACTGTACATTTCCCTGTTTTGGTTTTAACTTCTTATCCTGCTGACCATGTATGGAGGCTGGTTAAGTCTGGACTAGGGTTGCAAAGGGGCGGAAAATTTCCGGTAAATTTCCGAAAAGTTTCCGGTAAATTTCCATGGTAAGTTAAGCTTGGGAATTTTGGAAATATTCCATATTGGAAACTGTCCATGGAAATAATGGGAATTATGGAAATTAATGGGAATTTAGGAGAACTAACTGGGAATATATTATTTCCAAGCATAAATATAAACAGAAATCATAAGAAAACCTCCATGCAAAATGTTTTCAACAGATATTTAAACAGATTTATTTGTAAGTACAGTAGAATAGAACACGTTTCAATAACTTGTTTCATGGATGAATAAAAACAGAAATGTTGAGTTCAATATTACCATCCCCTAACCCCGCTCATTCAAAAATGCCCCCTGTCCAAAAATCTCCACAAAGTCCCATTCAAAAGGTTAAATGAAAAATGCCACTTATCCTCCAAAACGTCCCATTAAACATGCAAATCTTCCTTCAAGCAATCCTCTTTTCTCATTTTTGCTCAGTCAATAGACTCTTCCTGGACCTCATCATCATCCAACAACATGTCCACTTCCTCAGCATCCAACTCTGAGTCTTCCTCTTCAGTGTCACTTTCCAGCCTTGTTGAGGATGGCTCTGTGTCAGGCTCAAAGAGCCGTAGGTTTGCCCGAATGCCGACCAGCTTTTCCACTCTCACATTTGTGAGCCTGTTGCGAACCTTTGTGTGGGTGTTCCCAAACAGTGACCAGTTGTGCTCGGAGGCAGCTGATGATGGTGGGATTTGGAGGAGAATGGAGGCTACAGGTGCAAGGGCCTCAGATTCACATAGTCCCTTCCACCAGGTGGCTGCAGATATGTGCTGGCATGACTGCCATATTCCATCCCCTTTCCAAAGGCCTTGCTTTGTTCGATACTTTGCCAAACTGCCTAGAACTTTGCCTTTATCGAGACCCAGGTGGTCAGACATGGCTGTAATGACCGCATAGGCACCGTTGATCTCTTCCCCAGAAAGTATGCCCTTGTCATATTTGGGGTCCAGCATGTATGCTGCTGCATGCACTGGCTTCATGCAGAACTCCCTCCGCTGTTCCAATGACTTGACCACAGCCGTTTCCTCTGCTTTCAGTAGTAGGGAAGTGGGCAGAATTGTCTGGATTTCTTCTTTGAGTTCTGCAAAAAGGCACTGGACATCTGACAAGATGGCACCATCCCCCTCTATCTTCGCTATTGCTGCTGCAATAGGTTTGAGGATTTTCTGACTGCTAGATACTCTAGATACCCAGAACACATCATCCAAGATGACCTTCTTGATGTCACTGTCGATGCCTACAGACTGGGATATGGCCATCTCTTGCAGAGACTCCTTTCCCTTCAGAAGGCTGTCAAACATGATAACAACACATCCCCATCGCGTTATGCTGGGAAGCTTCAGTGTAGTACTCTTGTTCTTTAACTTTTGCTTTGACAGAAATGTAGCGGAAGTTACTTGTTTGCCTTTAACATATTTCAGAACTTGCTTCACTCTCTTATTCAGAGTGTCCATTGTTTTTAGTGCCATTATGTCTTTTAGGAGAAGGTTTAGTGTATGGGCTGCACAGCCAATAGTAGTTATATGAGGGTAGGTCTCCTCCACATGTGCCCAGGCAACCTTCATGTTGGCTGCATTGTCAGTGACCAGTGCAAAAACCTTATCTGGTCCAAGGTCATTGATGATCACTTTTAGCTCATCTGCAATGTATTGGCCTGTGTGTCTGTTTTCCTTTGTGTCTACACTCTAGTAGAACACAGGCTGAGGAGTGGTGATTATGTAGTTAATAATTCCTTGTCCCCTGATATTGGACCATCCATCAGACATGACTGAAATACAGTCAGCTTGGTCAATGGTCTGTTTCACCTTTGCTTGAACTCGACTGAACTCTTCATCCAGTAGATGAGTAGACAATGCATGTCTGGTTGGGGGAATGTATGCTGGTCGGAGAACATTCAAAAATCTCTTCCAGTACACATTGGATGTCAGCATCAGGGGTGAGCCAGCTGCATAGATTGCACGAGCGAAACACTCATCTGCGTTTTTCTGGCTAGTGTCATCCATAAAATCAAAGAATCCTCTGATGCCAGAGGGACCAGGAGCTGATGAGTGGGTATCTGACTCTGATACAGCTGAAACAGATTCATTTTCCCCTTGAGTGGAACTCCTGGCTGCTGCATGTGTTGGGCCTTGAGGAATTTTTTTGCACTTTGCAATGTGCTGCTGCATTTTTGTGGCATTCTTCACGTACGTCTTATCACAATACTTACACATATATACAGATTTCCCTTGTACATTAGCTGGTGTAAAATGTCTCCACACATCAGATAGCGCACGTGGCATTTTTCTGTAAAATAAAACAAGAGCTTGTAAAAATGCTAATGCAATGCAAGAGATCGTAATAATACAATTGCAATATGATAATAAACAGATATAAATAGTAAGGCTAGCTAAACAACTGGAATGATCTTCAAAACAAAACAACCAAATGAGGAAGCTAGCATCTTCTTTATGTTATACTAGCTATGGCTTATTTAGCATCTTATCAGATGCTAGCATTTTATTTAGCATCTTATCAGATTGCTATCTACCAGATTAATACATTTTATGTGATATTCACAATTTAAACATTTAATGAATATATTTTCCCATAATATCATCAAAACTTACCTCACTTGTTAAGTCCACAGGCTCAAATGTGTGCCTTTAATACTCTTTGTCCTTCAGGCTCAAAAGTGTGGTCCATGTGTACATGTGATGGAGGCATGCACAGTGCCAGTAGGTGGTCTCAATAGCCATGCAGCAAGCTTGTGCTCTGTACATGTGATTAAGGAATGGCATGGATATTCAAGTGTATTTGAATTGCATTTGTTTGTTTTTGTCAATATTATGCTAAAATATACTTTCCTCAACTATATTTAAGTTCCCTAAGAAGAGCCAACCTTCAATTTTGAAAATTCCCACTTTATTCCCATAAATTTCCGTTAATTCCCGTTTATTCCCATAAATTCCCGTTAATTCCCATGGAAAGATTCCATCTTTGAAAATTCCGGGAATTTTGCAACCCTAGTCTGGACTGTACCAATGCTGTACAGGTGTGTAACAATTCCTCCACGACCTGCTTACTACCTAAAGTAGCTATGTGTGGTGAAAGGGGGTAGCGGGAGGAGGGTCACCTGGGTCCGGCTGAGGGCAGCCTTTGTTTAACCCGGGGGGAATATGTAACAGCCACTATGGTGTGGTGTCCCTTTAAGACACCCAAGTCGAGGGTTGATGGTGTCATCAGTGTGTGCCACTGGTCTCTCTGCTCTCTCTCTCTGTGATGGTGTGGACATGTGCTTGCACGCTAGTACATGAGGAGGGACGGATTTTATGTTTTACCTCTCCAGACACCTTTGTTTGCAACGTTATGGGTTGTACGAACACTGTGCACTATGTTTGTTAAGCTGCAGCCGTTCAACCGGGCTTATATGGTTGATGAAGAGAAGGTATATTAAAGAACACACTGTGGAATCCCCAACGCCAGCGTGAGTGTGTATTCTTTTGGCTACCCTGCTAGGTGTTTTGCCGCCTCCTCTCAACCACTAAACGCAACCCGACGTTACACATTTCAAAAATAGAAAGGAAGACATGAGAAATTTGTTTCTACCTTGACTTGAACTTTGAACCTGAATGCAGAAGAACTCTTTCAGTCATACATTAACTCACACTGAACTTAGTATTAGGCAATAGTATTAAGGCTCCTACTGGCAAATAGTAACCTACTACGTCTCTGTGGTGGCCATGCTTGATTTATGCACTGTTGTGGTATTTAAGCTAAGTATGCTGGAGATAAAAAGATTGAGACACATGATGTTAAATCCACTATTTTCTCTCTAAACACTCGTGCCATTTCTGCTGATTTCTCTCATAAAGCTGGTTAGGCCTGGATTCAGAGATATGTTCAAGTCGTGGCTCATTTTTGTTACGTTTGTTTGGAGATACTTGATTAAGAAAGTCAATATGTACAAAACCATTGTTTCTCTCGGACGTCAGCAAAGTTCATTGATTGTGTTCATGCACTGCCAATATGATATCTTACCTTGCTGATGATAGTATAGTAGTCGTGGTCTGGACCCATGGGAGGAGGTGGGATATCAAATGAGCGCCTCCAGACCTTCACCTGAGCCTCTCCGTGCTTGGCAGCAGTCTCTGCCTTATTTAGCCCCGTCAGGCCTCCGTAGTGACGCTCGTTGAGCCGCCATGTCCGATGAACAGGCACCCACATCTGGTCAATGCTGTCCAAAACCAGCCACAGTGTCCTGATGGCTCGCTTCAGCACGGAGGTGTAGCAAATGTCAAACTCAAAGCTAGCATCTGTGAGATTCATAGAGTGTGAGACACTGCAGGGTTTTTTTGTCTGGTAAAATATATATTTCTTGCATAGTTGTGTAGTTATTACATTTCTTCACTCTGCTGTTTATGAATAACACCTGGAATAATGCCAATGATGGTATAGAGAGAGATAAGCCTGTATCTCAGGCCTTGCAGAAATTACATTTAGGATTGCTCAGAGCTCAAGATGATGTCTCCAATATGCCTCTGCAGTCAAAAACCTCAACCTTATAATAGAAGGTATGGTGCATATAACAATGAAAAGCATCTAATTATAACACAATGACCGCTGTTTGGTATGACTGCACGGAAAAATGACTTGACTATTTTGGTTGGGGCTCAGAAGTCTAGCTATTATTGAGCCGTAAAAAATTAGGTCTTCTGATTGAAGCTGGGTGAAAGAGCCAGCTGCATGAACATTTAACTAAATACATTACTTTGAAGGTTTTTTTCCCCTCTCTGCTCTGCAGGCCTTTATTTCTGTTGCAATGCAGCCACATAAAAGCATCGCCTCAGCACGTCTGCACACGGTCAGGGGGCGGTATATGACCCGATGCGCTCAGAGTATGCGGTTATGCAATTGCTAGTTGCCGAGAGCGCGATACCATACGGAATGAAGGAAGACTTCACATCGGTTCGTCCTCACCTTTTAGGGCCTGTCCTCCCCTCTTCGCCTCCTTTTCACCTGTTTCGCTCAGATCTGCATCAAACCACCCACAGAAGCGATTCTCCTGGTTCCAGTTGCTCTCTCCGTGACGAATCAGCACTAATTTGTAGGCTGCCATGAGTGATACAGATATGTCTCAGCCGATTGCTTCAGTCAATGAAAACTAGTTAGTTTAAGTATTTTTTTGAAGGATGCTGAGGATGCCGAATCTATACCCCCCAACTCCAGAGACATAGGACTCCACTTGCTGCTGTCAAACCGTTTTATCCCTTGGATTGGCTACTCCCCCACTTCCTGGTTTTCAGAACCAATGAGGCTCAGCAGAATGATGTTTATCAACCAATGGGCGAGGTGGGAGTGAACGGTGGAGAATCTCCGACCTTCATGTTGTACATTGAACTCTATTGATTTTCTTTAGGCTGTTTGTCTTTTCAATAGTATCTATCTATCTATCTATCTATCTATCTATCTATCTATCTATCTATCTATCTATCTATCTATCTATCTATCTATCTATCTGGCGATTAGTTAATACTTTACAAAACATATTTTATATTTGAAATATGAATATATTTATATTATATTTTATGGGTATAGTGTAAGAAAGCAGCATGTAAGAAAGGCAAAGAAGTTAATTCTCTAATGGACATTTGCATTTGCAATAATCTGGTTGCATCTCTATTTTACCTGTTTGTGCTTTGCCTATAAAACATTTAACTGTTGCTACTGCTTACTGAAATGGCTATACATTTAAAATCTATTGCTATCAATACCCGTTTCATATTTACTCTATTAGAAGTATTGCATAATTTGTTGAGCTGTCTTCTCATTGGTTGCATTTCACAAACAGAAAGTTTGAACAGCAGTTGGATAGAGATGCTATGCTTCTGAGTGCCTGGCAACCAAATTAGTAACAGCCCCTCTTATTTTCCAGAAGAGATTACAGAGATTATTTGTATATATGATGACTTTATTATTTGTTCATCTGTAATATGAACACCCACTTCAGTAATTGGTATAATTTTTCATGATAGGAAATAAAGAAATGGTAAATGGCCTGTATTTATATAGTGCTTTACTAGTCCCTAAGGACCCCAAAGCGCTTCACACATCCAGTCATCCACCCATTCACACACTGGTGATGGCAAGCTACATTGTAGCCACAGCCACCATAAAGAAAAGCTTAACAGTTCCCTTTAATGGGGAAATGACCAGGATCACCCCCGTGACACTGAAATGTAGCAGTTGTGTATTTATAGAGAGATTCTTAAGAACTAAAAGGTTAAGTAACCGCGTTTGTAAGAAAAGAGCAAAATAAAACAACAAAAAGGAGCTGATATGAGAGACGGGTTGTGTGACATACTGAATAAAATCTCATGAATAACAAATAAAATCAGAATCTAAGTAATGTCTGACTTATCTGGCAAGCCTAAACGTCCAGTGAAGAAACTTCACTTTTGTCCAGCTTCAGATTTAATATCAAATGTTTCACTGCAAACCTGACGAAACACAGTATATTTATAGTCGTATACTCCGCTTTTGTGCAAATCCTGATAACCAGCCATTTGTGACGGTGTTTCAAAGAGTTCCTTATCATGTCTGGAGTCTTGGGTGCCAAGAGTTGGATGTTGAGCCAAGTTGAGAAATCAGTGACACTCAGCAGTCACTGGTTCTTTCAAGTTTTATTTAACACATTGCTGCATCAATGTTTCTCCTCTTCATTTCATTACAACCATATGTTACAACTAGAATTGTTAGACTTGAATCAGTAAATGGGACCTTTCCCCTTCATCCACTGTTACATCCTACTTTTGACAGATATTTTGCTACATTTTTAAAGCAAAGTCTTTATGAGTGATAAACATATGTTGGTATTTTGGTTGTCTTGTCACTTTTAATCTTGTGGTCATGCTCTAGATCTAAACTAATCCAAAATGGCCTTTGCATTACTTCTTAGAAATTTCCAGTGAAGCTAGTCAGCCCCAAGAATGGTCCTCTTTGCTAAATATGGACTTGTGTGTTCTGATGTTATCTTTTACAATACTGCAATACTACTAAGTATTCAGTGGGCAAATTGAGGAACAGCATTTTTTGTGCATGTGAACAGTGTCTGAAAGCTGATTTACTGCAACAAGCCTCTGATGAGTCAATGAAAACCACATGGATATCATCAAAAACCTTCAGTGTAAAGAGAACTCAAGAAAACGGATCTTTTGTAGAAGAATAAGTAGTTCAACTGATGAACAAGAAATAGTACATATCTGTAATATTTCTCTTAATGTCTCTTAATAGTCTTGAAAAGGACAAATGAGAGTAATACACTGACTCGCCACTTCATTAATTACACCTTGCTACTGCAGGGCTGGACCCCCTTTGCCATTGACAACAGTCAAACAATCCATTGTCCCACTGCAACCCTCTCATGACTCTCAGTGGCTGTGGATGGGACAGCTATGAGAAATACTCATTTGAATGCTTTGTCCCAATTGTGCCTCCTTGTGGGTAAAATTAGTCCTTGCTTGCAGTCGCAGAGGATGCCTGGATCATAGCAAGAATTTGTAACAGTGTGTGAAAAGTTGTGCGTTACACATAGATTTTAGACATGTAGAGATTTGTGGTGCAGTTGAATCTATCAGAAACAAGTCAATGTGTGACAATCTAAAGTTTAAAATTAAAACAAATATTTCTTTTTTTCTTGTGTCATGTCCTCAGGCACATTTGTTTTAAACACATTGAGGGGATATGGGTTGAAAGAGCTATTTGCTGTTTTTCCTTACAACAGCAGTGTGATGTAACTAAAAGTGTTTGGATCTCTTTGTGTGAAGACTGTGCTTGGGTAAACTTGAGCTGGGAAACAGTTCAGAGCCATGTGAGCTATTAACAAGGACTCCATGATCCACGCTTGGAAGGAATGTTTGTTTTACATCCCAGAGTGCGTCTGTGTACACAGCACATAAAGAGTTTTGGGGCACAGGAAAAATAATCATCTTTGACATTAAGATTTAATGACGAACGAATGAAGGGTGAATAATGTAAGTTGGAAATAAGAATCATTAAATGTCAGACAGAAAATTTGCCATTTTATCCACCCAGTGACGCAAAAAACTTCACCACACCCTCCCCTTTTTCCTGACACATTCACTCTGTAACACACTCAACATCTTGACTAAGGACTGGCAGACTGAGGAGGGAAGCTGTGGTATTTTCAAGGCTATAAATAGCAATTATCCTTTCCCACCACTCGCTGACATTCCCTTCGCACAACACATGAACACTGCGAACATTCAGAAATTGTCTGGGTAAAAAATGCTGTAACAGATATAAGAATAAGAAATCCCAGTTACCATAGGAAACCAGAAACTGAAACATCACTGGCAAACAAACCTTCCATGCCCAGAACACTGTGCTGATTCATGCCTTACACAGACAGGAAATGTCAATCTCAGATTCTTGCTGGGAACTCAAAGACGTTTTTGCACATCTCCCCCCCCCCCCCCCCCCCCCCCTGCTCATTCACTTGTTCAGTTGGCCTCCATTTGGTTTGTCAGCCCCTCTTTCCCTCTCTGCAATGGTGGAATGTACGTCTCAGCACTTGCCGATTAAAATGTGCTTAACAGGGCACGGCTGTGTGCTTTTGTCAGTGTTTTCATGTTTCATCTGAGTACACGTAACCTCCCCAAGTGAGACACGATGTCTGCCAACAGGAAATAAAGAGCCAAACAAACTGATAGGACACACGGGTAGGACAGAACACTTCCAATGGGAGTTACCCACCAAGAATTTGGGTGTCTAGGAACACGGAGGACCTCTTCCAGTCTTGGAGTTGGCTCTTACTGCTAAAAAATACAATGTCATAGGCCACCAGGTCTGGTTGGTGAGAATGCTTTGCCAAATCATCTACTGGGATGAAGATCAGGACTAGGCTCAGTAAAAAGAGAAGGATGTGGTTTTAAAGTGAATGTTTCTTAAATGTGAACATTTCCATTTGAATAATGCTGAGCATGTATAAATCCCAAAATGTTCAAAAGATGGATGCATGTTTATTTCAAGTCTGTCTTAAAATTATACAGAAGGTATTTCGATCACTTCTTATGTTCTCGGTTCCTCTTGTCCATAATCATCCTGACCAGATGTCAATGTAAGGCATCAGGGACAGAATTTCAATCAATTTTTTAAAATCACTCATCATATGATTATATGTTTCCTCCCATATTAGAGGAAACAGCTCTACTCACCGCTTTTGTGGACAGGAAGCAACAAAACTGCTTCCACTGCACGTGTGGAATTTTCAAAATAAGAAAATGTCTCCAAATGAAAATCAAAGAGAGGTGATACAGTTCCAAACGGTGTGCTGTTCCTTTTAAATTTAGCCAGACTGAGCCTCCTGTTCATCTAACCTGTTAAATACTGTACGTCTGGCAGTATAAAGTTTTGTTTTTAAACAAAAAAACAAGACAGTCTTGGATTTGGTTTTCTTACCAGTGATTTAATTACAACCATAAGACATAGTCATGTCATTGTTATCCATTTTTGGCCTCATTGTTAGATCAATAAAGTTTTTCTGTGACATCAGTCCACGGCTGCAGTTTGTAACAGGGTGCTATGCTTCCAAGGAGAGGCAGAGTAACTCTTTATAACTTGGTTGCTTGCAAAAGGGTGGGAGAGTGCATGCAGGCATACAGGAAACGTCTCTTTGGTCGACTTGCCAGAAAAAATATCACACAGTTGGCACTCCAGGGTATGGTCTGACTCTATATGTACTATGTGTCTGGGTTTTCTTTTCGCCCCTTGTAGCAAACAAAAAAAACAACCCAAAACAACAACCTCACCCTTGTTGCACCAACACCAGTAAATTTCCAGTCTCGCTACCTGTGATTAAATGGGTTCATTGTTTGCACAATCGATGTAATGTTTATGAAATAAACTCACAATGAACTCATTCACAAAACACAAGATCTTTAAACTGCGGTCAGTGAATAACGAGGGGCCTGTAAATGTGGTCAAATTTAAAGGTTTAAATGTGGAGACTCCTTTTGTGACCTTAACTGTGAGCGTCCACCGTCACCGTGAGTCATCCAAAACTTGAACTGACTCTCCGTGGGTACTTTCAGTATCAAACCGAAACCATGGCTTCGGTTTGATACTGCTTTGTTTAAAGTGGGCTGTTATGTGCCGTCTCCATTTGGTTGTATACAACAGTGCTTTCCCACAGGCGCCGACACGTGGACAGGACGACACTCCTGATCTCAGAGGGGGAAGGGAGGGGTGCATGTGTGCGTGTGTGGAAGGGGGGCTCCTTCCCTCCTTTAGAAGCACTAGATTTATATCCTGATGCTCCAGCTGGTTAATGTTAACTCTTTCACTCCGGAAATTCTGGCCACAGATGTTTCCCAAAATCAAAAGCATTTTTTTCAGCTCTTTTTCAGATAATAATTCAATTGTACTGCTGATCTATAATCTATTAACTGCATGGCTGTTGCCTTTATTCTGGCACTTGATGCTAAAATTTGGAGCGGTAATAATACAACATTTCATCCTTGCGCTCCTCTCCAAGAAAAACTCATCATGGTTTGTTGCCAGTATGCAAGGCAAAAAAAAGTAAAGTCCAAAAAAGGAAAAGTGTGTGTTTGTGTTTTTTTTAACTACATATCAGCAATGAGGATGCAGCATATCAGTACAAATCAGCCTCTTTTGAATAAAGGTGGTCAAAAAGTTGCCAGAATGTAGTTTTAGGTGCTGTTCAAGCAACTTGTCTGCAGCATGTTTTTAGGAACTGTATGCTGACTGGAATATATGAGACATCAAATCATCTTCTAACTCACTGGGCTTTATTTTCATTGGCTGAATGTTAGCCCACCTCCAGAACCCCAACAGACTGTTCCGGTAAGAACAAGCCTCTTCCCAGATTATTGTTCACGCGAGACTAAACACACGCACTCAGACATCTTTTGCAAAGTAGGATAACTCCCAGACAACTCTATCCTACAGCGCATGCATTTTGTTTGCGCCCCTTCGAATGAGTCATTTTTACTTCAAGAAGCACATAGGTCTAAGGTTTGATGTCTTTCATGTGGTTTTGTGGCATAGCATGTAAATGATCCCTGCTGATTGGCCGACGCTTTAATCTCCTGAAAGGAAGTTCCATTGCTGTTCAGCTCTAATTATGTGTTTCATTTAAAAAGAAAAAAAAAGACCACAAAAGGCTTGGTGCTGTGTGTGCTCTTCGTCCGGTTTTGTCTCCAGATTTAATTAAAACAATGTCCTGAAGCAACTTATCTGAAAGCACTGATACACGATCACAATGAAAGAAAGAGCTCACTGACTGACTAGTCTTTATTATAAAAGCCTATTTTTTGCTCTTTGGATTTTTACACAATGAACTGTTGATAAAGGTTTTTGTTCAGCATACACACTGTAGCACCAGTCACATCTGTGTTGTGGAGTTGTTGTTATCACCTTGTTGTTGAGTATACAGCATTCGGACAGAAGGCACTGATTTAAACAAACAAACAAACAAACAAACAAACAAACAAACAAACAAACAAACACACGGATTTTTCAGTCCAACCTTTTAGTAAAAAATAAGTACACATAAAAATATATTTAAAAAGGTAATGAAAATAAACACCTGTTAAAAAAACTGTAGCAATTCTATTTAAAAAAAAGTTCAAGGTGGACTGTTAACCAGTATCAATAGTAATCTGCAAAATGTAGGCTATGTTAAGGCCATTTCACTGTTACCACTAAATATACTGCTAGGCCACAATAACAAGTCCATACATTAATATTATAAGAGTCTTCATAACTACATAGGCTATTGTTGAGCTTAACAAGGAGACAATACACGGCACTTAGCCACTTAGCCAACAGGTCTCTTTCATGTTAGTAACCATTAAACACACACCGAGAAAACGGTGGCCGATCCTGTTTAACCACCACCGTGGATTGTTAAGAGAGAGGAGAAAACAGAGATTAGAGTAACCGCTGAGTGAAATTACAGTGACGTTAACTATTCCTCATCTTGCCATGACCACCCTTAAGCTTCCACGCTGCTCAACAGTTCACCCTCTTTGACACTTTCTGCACGCTCCAAAAATAACGGACAGGAGGTAAGCCAGCCAGCAGAAGCAGGCGAACACAGCGGCTGTCAGGTAGACTTTGTACAGACATGGATGCATGTACTGAGGCAAGTTGCAGAATGAGTTTCGATTGGTATTGTAGATCATGACGCCTATGGCCGGCAGGTAGAGCACCGCGGCGACCACGTCGTGCGCCAGGTTGGTGCACGACCAGCGATCCCCTCCCAGCAAAGGCACGAGGTCCTGCTTGTCCAGCAGGGTGAGGAAGAAAAGGGCCAGGGTGAGGAGCCAAAAGAAGACAGCGACGAACAGCACGAAGTGGATAGACCCCCCGTATTTGTTGGCGGCGATGGTTACCCACAGGCAGGCTCCGAACACGATCTGCAGGATCCGCGTAATTCCCATAAAACTCCTGAGGAACTTCGGGATGTTCCCCCTCACCTGCGGCTGGGGAGGTTCGGGTGGCATCGTTCTCTCTCCTCCTCCGGTCACTCTCGGTCCACTTTTTCCCGAACAGGGCGGGTGCTTTTTTGCCAGCTGCAAACAGCTGGGGAAAAGATGGGCAAAGTGTGAAAATAAAAGGCCTGGAGGGCCGGGCTTCTGGTGGGACAAAAGCGGGTGAGTGTGGGGTTAAAAGGAACTCTCTGTTCTTTCCACAGCTCCGGAGTTTTGAAATGATAAACCTTCTTGTGTGTTTCGTCTTTTCCGTTTTTCCTCCGTTGAATGTTGCATCTGTGTAGGGGGGCTGGGAGATGGATAGGGGGTGGCCTGTAATTCAAAGCCTGCTCCTCCTCTGCTGGACTGAACGAACACTTCACCCATCCGCTGCTAGATTCCTCGTGTAGTTCCCCTTTTTATATACCAGTGTGACGGAATGTATAACATGCATGTACAAACATCAAACCTCGACGCTTCAACTTTAGAGCCAAGAAACTTTAGTTTCTTTCGGCTGAAAAATCCATGCCTCGATTCCAGGAGGAGACACACATCCCTTTGGGATTGCGTCAGGAAGGGCATCCGGTCTAAAATCTGCCAGATCAAAATATAGGCTACCCGTTGTGCCAAGCCCTTGTTTAATAGGTAACCAGCGGGAAGCGCTTATTTTTCTTCTTTATTATCAAGATGTGGCATTGTTCTCCACTTTGCCTTTCCGCTCTAACATGCCATGATAATACACCGTCTGTTCGTACAGCACCAGTGTTTATGAGCCCCCTGCGTCACTGTGTTTACGTGTGTAAGGCGCAGGATTATCACATGTTGCTTCTTTCTCGCATAATTGACAGATGCTTCTCGTGCCAGCCAGGCTCATTGACGTCAATGGATTTCAGTGCGCACGCCCTACGTGGCCAATAGGCGGGACCAATGACATGTCCCACCCAGTTAAAGCGGGTATTGGTGGAGCGAAAACGTTGACCAAGCCCAGACAGGCTGGAGTAGAATATACTTCAGATCTTATTTGTGATTGACAGCCAGACCGAGGACACTTAATGATCGCGGAGGCTGGGCAAACCCGGTCCTGCAGCGGCTGGAGTAGTTTTGAGTGGAATAGGCACACCGATGAATACAAAGCAGAGAAAGAGAGAGATGCGATAGAAGAAAAGTGAACATTTCGGTGTCATCTCCGGGTAAGCAGAAGCTTTTTTATTGTCCACATGACTCTCATGAGATTCTTGTTTGCTGCCTTTTGCCCACAGGGCAGCGAACACAGCGCGGATTAGGGCTATTACTTTTTATTCTCTGCATGCATGTTGCTTTATTTTATTTTATTTTATTTTTTTTAAAAACAAGGTTATTTCAAGGATCAACTGAACTTTTTCTAGAAGCGTTCATTTTGAAAGCGACCCGGTAGGTTGTCTGCACCAGTGATCCTCAGCTGTTTGTTATGCAAACAGTAAACGCAGCTAGGGGAATGAAAGGAGAAGTCAGTGACGTTTGGGTTGGTGTAACCTACTTTTAAAGCGAACGCTAAACAGCTCTGTAGATGTGCGACATTGCGTTAAAGCCGCACACCGCAGCGTCAGTGTTTGGATGTCATGCAAAGTAGCTTACAATGTGAATTCTTGTTTATAGTTTGGCTGTGATGACACACACTCACAGAGCACAGGAAACTGTCCGAGGCTTCTACGGTTATGAAACATGTGGAACAAAATAGTTAATGTGTAACAGGGAAAGCAGACGTGGACCTTTGCAGAATGAAACTTGGTTCATAGAGTGTGGGGAATTTCCTTCCTGGCCAGGAGCTGATACATCTGAGACATTAATGTACATAAATAATGCTGGACTTAAACAGAACAAATGCAGGCTGGATTAAACAAGTAATTCTATTAGATGGATTACAGATGAAAGCTGTGCAGGAAGGCGGTAAGTACACCTTTATTGAGGTCACTGAAGTGAGTGCTCTGACCCATGATCAGTCATGACCTTGATGACTTATCTATCTGGTAGTATCCCACTCAGAAGCTCACTGTATGTGAAAGCAAGACAAGGTTACCATCTGCAGTCTAATGGGCTTTGACGTGCAGCCTGTCACTCACTTCCTAAAGAAGGATTATAGAATCAAACTTCAAGACTCACAGCTGACTGCCAGGTGCTTTGACAGCTGTAGATTTCCACATGGCATGACCATTGTGTTGTTGTTGTTGTTGTTTTAAATCAAATCTGAATTTAAGAACCTAAGCACCCTTCATGTCAGAGCTGAAACTCTCCGTTCCTTCTCCACAGCATAGACCCCGTGTATGCCACCTTTGCCTGTGTTTCTCTGGATGGATAGTGGACCCGCCTCACCTTCTTCCTCCATGTTGGCGGGCCGTTCCACATTGTGGCGTCTGTCTGAGAGGAGGAGCAGAAAGGCTGGGTCAGCGAACATTTTCAGCAATGTGAATCTGTGGCAGCTCCAGAGGCTCTTCAGGGCAGCAGGGGACCAGGATGCGGAGCAGAGGGCCCAGTTAATTTGGGGCCACGGAGATGAGGCTGAACTTGCTAAGGCCTTAATAGGACTGAGGGCCCGAAGCCACCACAAAGGGCTAAGGACTAATGGAAGGGATGCGTTGGGCACACACTGGCTGCGAGCCTTCAGCCACCTCAGGTAGAAACACTGCTAACCTAACACATATTCAAAAAACTCAACCTTTCAGTTACGTGAACCTGAAAGGAATTTTTGTCTCTCAGGATTGGGGAGAGCTCACCAAGCAGCCAGGGGAAAGATCCCAGCGAGGAGAGTGATTCTGAGGCAGGAGCACAGAGCAGTCCAGAGCCCCGAAGACACACCTCAGTAGGAACAGGAAGAGTAGGGTCCTCAGTGGTACTAAATGAGAGCCAGGACCCTGCAATGACACCCGAGAAACCAGTCAGATCCAATTCAGTACTGAGAAGAGGAGGGGAGAACAAACCAGAGAGATACCTACACCGAATACTCCACTGACTTCACAGTCAAAACTGGAACGGGGTTGAAATATAACACAGGCACAGGCAGTGGCAGTTTTAGGTGGAACTAATAACGGAAAAGTTTCTCATAATACCAAAGTGTCTTATTGGCAGGATCTGCCCTGTGGCACACCACACATCCACTTGAACATTTCAGCAC
Source organism: Rhamphochromis sp. 'chilingali' (assembly GCF_963969265.1). NCBI lineage: Eukaryota > Metazoa > Chordata > Actinopteri > Cichliformes > Cichlidae > Rhamphochromis > Rhamphochromis sp. 'chilingali'. The sequence goes on along the minus strand of NC_137947.1, from coordinate 16,431,532 downwards.
AAACCTGTGAGTGGTTGAAGGTATCTCACACCTTTTTTACAGTGAATGGCTCTCCATAACTGCCTTGTGTTTTCTTAAATGCATCCTACCAGCCACACTAACCAGGCACACTGACAATTTGTTATTGCTGATATAAGTTTAAGTGGTTTCCCTTTAGAAATCAGTATCAGTATAAAAAAAAAAAAAAAAAAAAAAAAAAGAACAACTCATTCTTTCAAAAGTGAGTAAAATTACACTTCGTGGCCATGCGCTTAGTTTTGCACACCTGTGGCAATAAGACTGCAAACATCTGGATTTAAAGATTAAGAAGAGTGGACCAACACTTTGTCTATATAATGTATTTCAGGGACTGCAACAATCTTGTAACACCAAACCGACTGCAAATTAGCTTCTTTTTAAAGATCTCAACAAACAGATGGTATATAACTGCAACTAATAAAAAGATGAGTAATGTGGAAAAAAAAGAAAAAAAGAAAAAGAAATCAGTATCCGGACAACCCGTTATAAAACGATTTAACTATATTGCAAAGTCACACTTTCGGTACCAACAGAAGGCTTATATGTATTTCTATATTATATACTTTATGTATGCACACGTGTTTATATGTTTGTAATTTAGCTTGAAAATATGTTAATGTTCAAATTTTGTATTTACACTAACCAATGCTGAAAAAGGAAAATGTCACACAACCAAGATCAGGTGCATTTTACCCCCCATGTTCCGGAGTCACGAGTGTGGTACGTTACACTACATTATAAATATTATGAAAAGTAGGAATAACACTGGATTCACGTCATTGTACAGAGTGAATGAGTCAAATGTTACATTGACTGAACTGCTCCACCAGTTTATCTTGTCCTTGGTTTGTGCTTCAATAAGCAGAGATAAGTACAGAATGCATAAGATGTTTATTAAGTCTGACAACACAGAAATTAGGTAAATAGAAAGAGGAAGGATGCTTGAGTGTCTAGATGGTGGAATAAAAGAGATTTAGAGATGCAGGCTGGATAATCAAAGGCTTAAAAGAGTGAATGAAGCATATACATTAAAAAGTAGCCACGCAGACTGATTAGCTCACATATAGCGCCACCAGAAACAAATCAAGAGGCACATTCTGGAGGGAGTGGTTAAGCAGATCAAAGCATAAATAATAGAATAAAGAGGAGGGATGCCCAGTGTATTGAATAGAATTTTCACCAAAGCTTCATTTGTTTAAAGTGTCAGGTAGTCAAACATAATACATTTTGAGTGCAATTCTCGCTGCGCAGGGAAAGGCAAACTTGAAAAAGCAGTGTTTAAGCTCACAGTGTGAAATCCCACTGTGCCGATGAATATAAAACCTCGTCAGATGGCTGGAAACTGAAATTGTCATTTTTGATTTTTAGTAATAAAGTCTTTGTATTTTCTCTCTGGTGTATTTGTGTATTTGTGAAAGCAGCGTTCACGACCTTCAGTCACTAGATGGCGCCAAAGGGTTTACTTTGTAGTTAAAGCGCTGTATTGAGCATAGTTATGTCGCTCATACTTTCACTGCATATTAAAATTTTCATGAACTTAAAGGTCAGACTAATTTTATTAGACAAACAGACAATCCTGCTTCTCCAGTCTTTAATAAGGAGTATCCAAGTGTTAGGGTAGCAGTCCTGGTGTGTACGTCTGTCTATGCTTCAGTTTATTTAAAAAAAATCTACGTCATTCATTTTCTCAACAATTTAAAAGAAGAAAGAAAAATTGACATGTGCCCATGAGACTTTGTTTTTTTAATCCATCCCACCACCCAGTGTCTTTGTGCTCACACAGATACCACAGAGTAGTACAGGAAGGACTTTATCTTCCAGATTGTGTGAAGGATCACATTTACTCTGTATCCACCAGATGTCCTCTTCGCCTCCATTTCCCCCCTAACTCCTACTGAGGCAAAACTGAGGCATCCATGGGGCTGCTTCATAGGAGCTGAAACCTCAGCTGACTCCTCAGTACAGAGAAAGCAGGAGTCTGGCTCAGAGTTAATCCTCTCTTCGGTGAACTTCTCACCTTGTTGTACTAAAATGAGCTTATTGCACGGAAAATTTTAGTGCCCATACAAGTTTTCTTAGCTTTTCATTTAGTACCTAAATCTTATGACTGTATAGGGAAGGTGGAATGATGATCCAGCATACAGCTGCCGTTAGATTTAGTGTTTATGGTCACATCTATAATTTCTCTGCAGAATGAGCACTTCTGTATTCTTACTTAGGTATGATTAAAAGCAGAGCCCTAGCGTGGCATTTGAACACAGTGGAAACCCTGAGACTGAATTAAATATCAAAACCGGTCTTAGGTATGGCGGGTTGGCTAAATAGGGTCTAGTGAAAACTAGAATTGCAACCATTTTTAATATGTGCACCAGGATCCAGTCTTTGATGCTAAAGAGGTAGCAGCGTAAAAAATAATGGATCAGAACCCCAGAAATCACTTCACTGCTTAGAGAAATGAATTAAATTGTGCATCGAGATGTTTGAATTTGGTATATTTAGGATCTAAATCTAGGTTAAATTTTAAAAGAGTTGCAGAACACAATTAATCATGCTGACATCTCTATTTCTGTGCTAGTTATTGCAATTCTGTACACAATAGCAATGTGGTGGCAAAGTCAGATTCCTTTGTGGTATTGTTTCCTTTTAGGCAACATGCACAACGAGCGGTTTTCTAAGTTATGTGCATATAAATGAAACATCTTTAAGCTCCCTAAATTCTGAGTCAAATTCAACAGCTAATGAAAAATAACAGAGAAAAGGCTTTTCTGTGCAATGTTTCAGGGCATTTGCAAATGGCATGTATTTTTGGCCCTCATTCCAAAACCGTACACAGCGTGTTGAGGTTTATATTATGCATTCAGCTGACTTATCTCCAATGTTTGTACAGTCAGGTATTCTCATATTTAGCAGTCCACCCAAAAGCTGTTCAGTCCACAAACATTTTTATGTGCACTCTGATCCTTCTCGGTATTTATGAGAACTCTCTGTTGCTCCATTTCAGTTACAAATTGCGCATAACTGGGTGCACACTTGAGAGTTTCCCCTTTAAAGCTGGACTTCCATCACTGATATTGCATCTCGATGCAATCCTGTTTTGTGATGATCATGAGGCGGATTTACCTGCAACCTGTCTTCTATATCCCCTAAACACCTTTCTGATGCTTCTCCAGGAGAAACCCAGATTTCAAATCTGTTGCCCGTTTTTCTGCATTGCTTTCCAGACATTTTAGTGAAGAAGAATCAACTCAAAGCTGACGACAGATGAAGAAAGAGAAGAGTGACAGCTGCATGGAGAGCGCGGGGAGCAGGTCTGATTTTCAAAAGGAGGAAAACAAGCTTTTTTTCTCTCTATTTTTGTGTGTCTACGTGTGTGTGTGATTGACAATGGAAATGGTATGGAGGTTTAGCAAAGGCATAGATCTGAGAGTTGAATGTGTCCCTGCTGCATTATAATTAGAGCACGGAACAGTAATTAATGAAATGATATATACAGTACATGCTCCTTGTGCTCTGATAATAATCCCTAACACACACACGCGTGTGCATGCGCGCGCGCGCACACACACACACACACACACACACACACACACACACACACACACACACACACACACACACACACACACACACACACAACACCTCTGTGCTGCACTTCGTCTTTGTTCACAGAAGAATCACACAACACTGCGGCACGACGTTCATTGTTATTCCTTCCTCTGTGTCAGTGTGCGCCTTTGCTCTTATGCTCGATACTGTACCGCCAAACGCTCTCGTTGGCTTCTGCAGTTTCTAAACACAGACATGGCACTGTCTCCCTGCTCCCTTTGAGCTGAACACAAAACATCACACATGATTCAACAAAAGTGTCAGCTAGCACCTTTTCAGTTTGCTTAATTTAAAGGGACTCGAGTAACAAAAACCCTTTCTGTAACCTTTAGAAATGAAAGCTGCTTTATTGAAGTGGAAGACAGATCATTTTCCTGAAACCACGAAAAGAAAACTCGATGTTCGAGCCGAAGCGCTGGTTGTGAATTGAGAGTTCAACCTTCCTCTCTGGTCACTTATATAAAATGGACTTCAGCCTCAATGCCTTCATTTCATTTGCTCAAGGTCAAACTGCTTTCCACATCTGAGACCTTTTGGTCTGTCTTCATGCTTTGCTGCCTGCAGGGCTGTTCTCAACTGTGGTGAAACGTGCAAAGTCAACTTCACATCACATCATATAATGTTGCATTGCCCATACTGGCAGCCTGAACAGTTCAGAGCAGCAGGGCATAGAATAGATTTTCAAAGCATCCTCATACCTGAGTAGCTAAGGTCACATATCAGGTGACTGTGCTGCTCCTTTGTTCTCTGTCCTTCTTCTGAACCCTCATTACACGCAATAATATTATTTTGTTTATAGTACAGCTTGTTTATATATCTCCAAAAGCACAAATCTGGAAGAGTTTCTGTTATAGTTGTCTGTTTTAGGTTCGAATTAATATGCAAACAAGCATTATCAGGAAGCAAATAAGTGATTCAATGAAATTTTAATGAGGTATTCTCTATATTGGTTCAGTAGTGTATGAAATGAAAACAATATTTCTCATGTATCTCCCATTTTAAAAGTATTTCTCACTCACTGTTTTCCCAGGATTTTGGTGCTGTGTAAACACGTCTGCCTAAGTGTGTCATTGTTGGTTGGAGATTTAGTGTGACATCCAGTGCGACGGTGAGATAGAATGAGTGAGAAAAATGCATTACATACCTGTAAAACCTATCCCGTTTGTGTATCTTGCTAGTGGGGCCTGCTGTATTTGCAATCTCTGCATCTAAAAATGAAATTTTAAGCTTACGTAAGAGACCGAGCACCTCACATAAGTGACTGAAATGACAGAACTTGGAAAAATTCTAAGAGGATAATAATGGTGCAGATAATGGCAGCACAGAGGAGTCTTCATATAAGCAGAGTATATGATTTACGGCTGGGATGGTGCTACTCGAGCTAGAAAATGGCAGAATACACTTTAAATCACTTAGTGCCTGAGCCGTACCACTTTTAGTTCAGGAGGCTTGCAGGAAATTTGCCTTTGTAGTTCCAAGAGCTGGTCACAACACAAATAGCAGTGCAGCGTGATTTTAGTTAAATGCAAACTTCATCACTTGGTGTTTTAGTGGTAATTAAAACCATTAAATGTTAAATAGTTAATACTCTATGTGCATGCAAACATTGCCAGTGGATTCAGTACAACCTGTGTGAGAGAACACAGGAGAAAACTCTCACGTCCCCGCGACTTGACAATCACGCAACCTTAATTTATTCGGAGATCTGGTTGCAGGAGATCTGGCTTATTGTGATTTGTAATAACAGCATGTGCAAATAAAGATCAGACGATTAAAGTGGGACTAATTTTATATTAGCATGTATCACTGAGTTGGAACTAAGAGGGAAGGCACATCGGAATAATTGAGTTTAAAAGAGACCTCTGAGCCAGTGACACACTATATACACAGCAACTTTGCTTACTGCTTTCTTCTGTAACTCAGACTTACTCACGTATCACGTATGGAAACCCTGTGCTTTTGCTCTCACACGTGCACCGACATGCATGGGTGCTCAAACTTAAAATTATGCATCTAAGGCCCTGAAGAGAGTTTGGTCTTCCTCAAGCTGGGTGATATGTGTTACACATGTGACAGAACACAGCATAGGGCAGGACAGCAGTTTGTTCAGTGACCTTTTTTCAAATTTCACAGAGTCTGTCACAGCTCAACACAACCTCAGGGACGGAGATACTATCTAGCATTAAATGCACAGACGTAAACACACATATGTGGCCGTGTCCTCACAGACCAAGCCAAAGAAACAAACAAACAAATAAAAAACCCCAGAAAGACACAAATTCAACAACATAAAGAGGAATACTAAAACACCTCTGCAGTGCTTCATTGTGTGTGATAATATGAGTTTAAAGGGGGAAGTGGTGCTGAATAGCTGAAATAAAAAGTGCTTCACAGGCTGACAAAACTGATTTAGTGGCATGGCTCGATTTCATTGCTTCTTTTTCCCTCAGTATATTTTTATTGGAAAAGAATAAAGTACAAAAAGAGCAGTTCCTGTGAGAATTTCAGCTTTTATTGATCCCTGTTCTCCATTTCCATTCCCAGCCAGCACACCAGCAGGCAGTACATGGAACCAATACAGTGGATATTTCTGTGTAGCCGAAACTAAACATAGAACCATCATGCACATTACACTAAGACAAGGATGCAGAACATTTTTGCAAACAGGAAATCCCTGAAAACATAAGGCTTTGATGTCAGGAATTGATGGTTCAGTGGATTTATTATGGTCAATTTCTGCTGTGTTGCAGCTATAGTTTTTAGAGAAAACTCTGTAACCCTTCTGCTGGTGTTAAAAGAAAATAACAAGATCAGCCTCTATTTAGTCTGCTTCAGTCATGCTCGATTAAGCTACTTTTTACATTTCAACATCTGGATCCTTTAATTGGCGTCTAGTTGTGAAAGTAAAATGCAATTCCACTACTTTTAGCTGTAGCTTTGTCATGGTCCTGGGTCGTTGACCCAGCGTTTTGTGTTTTGTGACTATTTCCCTCTGTTCTAGTTATTCTGTGTCCTCCCCCCTTGTGTCCGGTTCGGGTTCTAGATTTCCTGTTTTACTTTGTAGGTCTGTGTCTCGTTATGCCCATTAAGTTCCAGCTGTGTCCCCTCCTGTGTGCCATTTCCTCATTACCTGGTGTGTGTATTTATAGTTGGTGTCTGCCTGTGCTCCTCGTCGGGTCGTCTGCACTCATCCGTGTATTTCTGCGTATCTCTGCATTCATCTGCGTTCCATGGTGTCCTGTCTCTGCGTCCCTCTGCCCCGCACCCCCTTTGTACGGTCTCAGGTTTGCTATTTAGTTTCTCCCAGTTTAGGTTTCCGTTTGTAAAGTACTCATACCTCGTTGCCTGTTTTTGTCACCACCACCTTTGTAAATAAAACATCACTCGTATCATCAGTTTGCTGCATCTTGGGTCCTCCTTTTCCTCCACACCACACGGCTCCCTCCGCCAGCCGTGACAAGCTTACAGTAATACAATTTTTTGGGGGGGAAAAACTAAGACTAAAGAATCATTTTGACCACAAATAACCTGTGTCATGGGTTATCTGTACTGACAAGGGATTGTCATCAACCAAGTAATCCACTGCACTCATGGTGTCACAGCTTTCCTTATCTAAAGATCATGCATCGCATTTTAACTAATGTTAACAAGCTTTGCTACTACAAACAAATGATCTACCCCGACAAGCGCTCTTAGGGTGCTACAATATTAATGCACAGCTGCAGATTAAAGGAAGCACACAGGTGTTTTCATTATGCATTTATTCAAGAGACTCACTTCATTAAAGCTCAGTAACAATGTGGTGGTTTTTCAAAAGTAAAATTCCAAATATTTTGGATCTCTTTCTCTTTACAGATTGCAGTTATATTAATACTGAGTAAATAAATAAATGCTGGCTCAAGGAAATCTCCTGAGATGGAATAAATACATTCGGTTAATGGAAAAATGCACTTACTTTGCTTTAACCCTTAGACTATGTTCCTGTTTCATGCCCTTACAGTGTGCTCCAGATCAAAATTGAGCAGGGCCTAGAATTCCCTCAAGATATGTCTATACCAAATTCTGAACTACAGCCATATTTAAACTGTCTAACTAGCCTATTTGGCATTAATAAATTGGTGGTTAATACTTAATTAATGCTTCAGAATGGTTTTTTTTTTTTTTATGTTTTACAACACTTATTTTAGAGAAACACATCTATAGTGTCAAAGTGAAACAGATACCTGAATTTGAAATATCTTTTGCGATGATATAAAATATATCCTGTCTACTTTGCTTTGTAAATTTCCCATCTCTGGGACTAATAAAGCTTATCTTATCTTATTATAAAATACATCATATCAATCACTAAATAACCGTGATTATTTTGGTGGCTTCAAATCTTTTTTTGTGGTGTAGGACACATGCATCAACCTGTCAATAAAATCCACTCAACTCCACTGTTAGGATTCAAAACCGGTACTAAACAAGGTTTTGTTTGCTGCTCGCTGCCTTAAATTTGTCATGTGATTAGTTTGAGTCGGTGTGTGTTTGACTCCAGAGAGTCAATTAATACTTAAAACACGGAACATAAAAAAATACTTATTGTTTAGTGTGTGTTCAAAGCAGTGGCAGAAACCTTGCTTGTGTGCGACTAGCATGTGTTTCCCCACACTGACTGAAATGGCAGCTCAGGTGCATTTATGACTCCCTGGCCCATCTTTTGATTGTTGTTTGAGTCTCGGTTAGCTCACAATGAATGAATTCTAATTTGTTTAATTTTAGATTATTTTGTTACATTGCAAATGCAGATACACTTAAATAACACTTCTTTAGTTTAATTTCATTGCACACCATTCCCCCTCTATTATCTACTTTACAATATTGGCTCATTTAGAATCACCAGGTAAACTAACATGCACGTCTTCAGAATATGGGAGGAAACCAGGAGTACCTGGAGAAAACCCACCCACCCATGCAAAGTCCACTTATAAAACCTATTGATTTGTAGGAGGAACCATGTACTACTATTACAGAACTTGCCTATGTCATGGCACTCTCTGGCCTCTGCTCCTTTTGCTCACCATACATGACCACTCTTGTGCTGTTTTACTACCAGTTTTGAAATTTCACCATCATCCTTCAACAGTCAGCTGGTGCCTGTCTCTGCGGTAATTTGGGTAAATTTGATGATCATCAAATTTCCGGCTTAAGAATAACATTAAGAATATTTGTACTTCCTTCAAATATCAAAATAGGTTAAAGAATTCAATTCAAAAGTAGATAAATACAGGTAACAATGTAGAAAACTTGATTTTTTTATTCTTAATATTACATTTTGTTTCATGTTTTTCTTCAGTGCCCGAACTTGTATGGTGACTAAATATTTGAAAATATGTTTTTTGCCCTAATTTAGCACATGGACATGCTAACCCACTAAACTAGTGTCCTATAGACTTTCAGTCATGTTGTATCCCCACAACTAAATTCCTCACATGTAGGTAGCTACATTATAAAGGATGATCTGGTTATTACATGCAAACTTTACACTAATTTCCCAAATTAGAAGAAGAGAAAAAGTATTCTGTGTGCATTCTGCATGACATGCTAATAAAGCACTCCAGAGGATGGAGGCCGAAGAAAAGGAGCATTTTAAAGGGTTTCCACCAACACCTTTGAAGTTAGTCTGTAGCTCCCAGGGAGGACGCGACAGAGGGCTAAACGAATGATATCCTTAATGGAAAAAGACCCCTGAAGCCCTCTAAACCTCCTTGATCCGATGAGAGGACACAAAGAACGTGCGTGGCAGATAAAACCCTGCACCTTTATAGACGTCTCCCTCCCCATCACTTTGCATTCAGATTAGTCTCTTCAAAGGGGCTAATTCAAACACTACTAACGCAAATATGTCTGAACACAGCTCCCCGCAGGCATTGTCACTTTCAGAGGGAGAACTTATTTGAGGTGCAGTGTGGAAGACAAGTGGAGACAAGTTGGTGCAAGAAATGGCTTTAAAACAACAGTAAAGGGCCTAGGTTGGCAAAATGTCGCATATTAAATTGAAGATATAATTGCTTGTGAGCGCTCTGATGTGTTATGAGGGGGGGAAAAAAGTGGTCAGTATAATAAATGACTGACAGACAAGGGCTGACAGTCTGCTGTCAGTTGTTGTTATTATTTATCAGGATTCAGAGCTGCGGGAGTTTGTTAAAAATCAGCTGAAAATCCGGGGAGTAGTGACCCAGTTCAACCCGCCTCACCTTCCATGCACCTGGTTTAATGCATCAGATCTCTGACCTGTCATGATGTGTTATGATAGGTTTAAGATGGCTCTAATGGGTTCTTGCATTAATTATGAAAATTACTCTATCATTCTGCACCTCTCAGTGAAGAGCAGCTACTCAGATATCAGGGCATTAGCAGGAGGATGTACAGTGTGAGATGAGGACTAAAGAGGTGGGGGTGGGGGTGAAAGCACTGTGCGATGTGAAAGCACATCGCACAGTGCTTTCAGTGTTGGTAGATTTTCACCATAAGTGGCTATCATCTTCTCTCACCTCTCGCTCCTTTAGCCCTGAAGAGGTTTGCAGGATTTATTTCAGTTCATTATGAAAATGTCTATTTATTGGCTTCAGACCAACTCAAGCGATAACTCTGTTGCTGCCTCGCTTCAAACAACACTGGAATTTCTTTTGCTTCTGAAAAGTAATCAGATTCCCCTATTTCAGAGACATTCTGAAACCAATCACGTTTAATTCAGCCTGTCTAACCTACAAAGTGAACCTTTTGTGATGGTTATTGAATGTTTTTGAATTGCCCTGTGAAACACAATAGTGTTCAACTAATGGCTTCTTTCACACAGTAATAAGTAGGCAGCTGATGAGCAGAACACAATTACCGAAACGACAAGTTGCATTGATTAGTTAATAGCAAGTTTACTTAGGGCTTCATAATTGATGATTTTCACACATCACAAAAATGAAAAAGGAATGAAGCGAGAAGCCTTTGTGTGCTATGCCTGAAAGTGAATATAAAACATGATTGAAATGAAAAATGTGATTATAAGCAGAATTCAGAGTTGATTGATTTGGTGGCTTTGTGTTCAGAAATCCTAATTTAAATGTCAGGGGTTGAATACTACTTGGCAGTTTAGTGTCATCTCAAAAAAGTATCCTTGGGCACGAGAGACAATCAGAATGCTCACTCACTGACTGTACGTCTGCATGCTAGAAATACACCCTGTCAACATTGTTAAGGACAAAGCGTAAAATTTAAAGCATTGATCATTTTGTCATATTTATGCATATATACACGAATCAGGCACAACATTATGACAAGCTGCCTAATATTGTGTTGGTGATGCGCGATTGGATTGAGATCTGGGGAATTTTGGAGGCCAAGTCGACACCTCAAACTTTTTTGTTGTGCTCCTCAAACCATTCCTGAACCATTTTCGCTTTGTGGCAGGGCACGTTATCCTGCTGAAAGAGGCCCCCGCTATCAGGAAGTACATTGTTTCAATGAAAGGGTGTACACAGTCTGTAACAATGCTTAGGCAGGTGGTAAGTGTCAAAGTAAGATCCACATAGACGACAGGACCCAGGGAGAAGAAAGAAACGGTCGGCTCATGACCTGAAGCATATCACATTATCTGTCAAATATGATGATATGATTAGAAATAATCCCTATATTTAAAAATATGTTCGTTTGTCCTGTTACGTTCTTAGTCTAGGTGTGTATTGAACGCAACAAGAAATTGGCCCCACTCACCCAAGAAAGAACACAAACAGTAGTATCTTTGTGCTAAGTAGCCATTTATTTGCTTCAGCAGTGAGCAGTGCCAAAAATAACAAACAAAACTCCCTAATGGTCCCTACGCTTTCCTACACAAAATGAAAACCAACCAAAAGACAATTCACTTACCTAACTTTCTAAACGAAAAACAGGAGAAAACTTAATCAACAAAAATGGCTTCTCACGCCTACTAGGCAGCTGGAGTGAACAATATATACAAGGTGAACAAAATACACAAGTGCTACTTTACAAATCTATTTACAGCTATTTACAAGATTATGGTACTAACACCAGACACACACACATGAGGTGATACTTGCAAATCAATTGGCAAAGACACTCTACACAGCAACGAATCAAAAACACAGGTTCTTTGTTGGATGGTGGAGGTTAGGAGAGAGGGGGCCAGGTGGCTGTCATCTGGTGGTTAAATACTGGAGGTGATCAACCAATTATCCAATCCGAGGATAGGCAGAGACTCTACCTAACTACTCAGCAGGCACGCCCAGGTGTCCACCTCCTAAGAAAGAAAAGGGGAAAACCCCACAGCCATCCTCTGGTGGGAGGAGTCACACATAAAACAAACGCTGACAACATTGGATCATAACAGTCCCCTTCTGAAAAAGGGGGACTACCTGTGGTACATTCGACTTCCACTGGATATAAATGGGACATGGGGTGTTCAGAGGTCAGGTAAACACCCTAGGCTCTTTCCCTTTTGCTCAAAATGTTCCTGAGCATTGCACTGTGACAGAGTGGACTGTCCTACCTTGGGGGCACAAGCACTGCACTGTGACAGCATGCACTGGCTTGCCCTGTGCCCCTCAAGGCAACATAGCGAACCCTGTATTGCCCCAAGGGGGACTTGGTCATCAGCAATATATTGATGGCAAGTAAACATTTGCAAGAATACCAAGACTCAAGGTATTCAGTAACAGAACATTGCACTGCAACAGGTTAATCATTGTAAATCACTTCACCTGTCAGTGGTTTAACTGTGGCTTGAGTATCTTTAGTCCATGTAGAATCACTGGTTGAAATTCCTACATGAATTCTGTGGTTGTGAATCCAGTCTTCACTGTTATGGGCTTTTAATGCCAGGCTATGAATGATGAATTAATGCAGTCTCATGCATAAGACAGTTTTTGAGTATGTTTTATGTCACAAACCTTTGAAGAAATCTTTACGCACTGTTAGCGAGCAGGCTTTATAAGTAGTAGTGACTCTGTCTAGGTGGCTTCACACTTTCACATTCAAAGCCAGGATATCAAATAACTGTGTCACCACTCCCACTTCTCTCACCGTCTGTCAGTGTCTGTCTCTCCATGACTCGCTCCTTCGCTTAAATCTCTTTCATGGCACCTTCTGTCCTTTTACTGTGGAACTGCTCAGCAGATCTGTTCTAATTACACTGAACGATCGAGCTATACCACATATTAGTGTGTGTATATGTGTTTGTGTGTATGAGTGAATTAAGGTTTTGACTGTGGTTCATTAAATCCTGTGAATCTTTAGAAGAGGATCTGGTTATCATGCTGTGTGTGTGTGTTTGTGTGGCTCATCCTGTCCATGTGTGGCTGTGGATTAGACTCAGGGGGTCGAACTTTGATCATGGGGTTCAGAGCAGTGCAGAGTGGCACACACATAGAGGGGAGGAGAGAAGAGGGGTGAAGGAGGAGAACAGAGTCGACAAAAATATCTTCAAGTGTGTGGCACAGTGCTTGCCCTCTCTCTCGTTACACGCTATCCCTTCTTCTTCATTTTCGTCTCTCTTCAAATTGATTGATTATTTGCATTTGAAGCAACAAATACAGAACCAGAGACAGGAAGGTCAGACTGGTGAACAGCTGAGAGCATCCTCGCTTACGATACAAGGCTGGCCACAGACTTTTATTATCAAAACACATCAGCTTCCCCTGTAAAGACTTGTATTTATCCAACACTCATCTGGTCCTACACCTTAGCTTGTTAAATGAGCAATTAAAGAAACATTCAGCAGGCAAAAGTTCACTGCTCAAGTCGGTCTGAAGGTTCATTTGCTAATTAGCTACTCACCTCCAGCACATTTAACAGCATATCTGTATTGCTGGTGTGGTTCTTGGTGTTCCTTCGCACTGTTAACAACTCACCATCTGCACACAGTTGGGGTATTTGGTGTGAGCTACAAAGCTGGTTTGTTTACTTCTTTCGCACCTTTTCCCTGCTGGAGCTCAACTAGCCATCTGCTGTCAGTCGTGGTGGATATCTTACTATAACACAACATCTTCGTCTGTGCGCTTGTTTGTCTGCAAACTTGTCCTAGACCACCACAAGTTGAGCAGCCAAACTTAGCACACAGGTACATCTAAGGCCCCTGAAGCTTTTTATCTGTATCGGCTATTAGGACATCAGCATGTTGCCTAGTAACAACCCACCAAGAGGAACCAAAATGACACATAAGAAACATATAATTATTATTTTCTCAATTATACAAGCTCACCAGCACCATTAATAGTAATATGTACTTACATTACATATATTATATTAACATATTATTACTATGTACTGTATTACTATAGGGTTTTTACCATATAATTGGTGTTGCTGTAATTTAGTGCCATAAAAATAAAATTGAAATGAACTGAATTGAATAATTAAGCAATAGAAATTCCAGATAGCAAGCTGATAAGGTCTAACTATTATTTTTTTAATCTATTTCTTTTATTAAAATTTAAGCATATCTATAATACACACATTATCAGGTTCCTGTCAGTTCAGGTTCCCATCCTATTGTACTTGGACAGCTCTTATCAATATTTCTGTTTAAGTGACAAGAAGAGGACAATAGAAATTGTAAGGTGTGCTCATCTAAAGCTTCATATTATTCCGTTTAAGGAAGTCCACAAACCTCTAAGTTTATACTGACTAGAATAGTGAAACTGTTGTTAAAGCATTATTTCATGCAGTCGTCAATGATCTGCTCTCTTGTTTTTTGTTTTTTTTAAATCATACAACTCTTTACGTTTTGTGCAATGGTTTATTTACAAAATTGTATTCTACAAACAGTTTTGTTGAGTTGTGCCTTTTGTGATTTACTGTGTGTATATGTTGTCAGGATACCTTTCTTATTTTGCTGTTATGTACTTTAAAGACATTTCTAGGTAGAGCTTCTCCAAAACAGCTTCAAAATGCCCCAAGGAAGGCTGTAGTATGTGGCTTCAATTCATGCTGGTCAAATAAAGGCAAATAAATCAAATACAGTGTTCCTGTGGAGAAAAAGGCAATTCTGATATTTTGTCACACTTGTAACTGATAGATTTACCTAGAAAGCAAAAATAAGGGGATGTTCCCTGGGCTACATGCAGTTTTGGGCTTTTATGGCTCTTATTCGACAAGACAGTACAGAGAGGAAGACAGAGAAAGGAATTAGGGAGAGAGAGGATGAATGACACGCAGTGAACTGCTGCATGCAAAAAGGACGTCGGCTGCAGTACATTGCGGGGCATGCTTTACCAGATGAACTGCAGGGGTAGCCCATTTAATAAGACTGTTTTTTATATGGATGCATAAAGCCAACTCACTGTTTTACACTCAGATACAACACTCCATGTTAGGATGCCTGGGTCGTCGACCCGGGGTTTTTGAGTTTTTGATATTATTTATACTTCCTAGTTTTTGGTTTCTTTGAGTTCCGTCTTATGGTTTATGTCTCTGTCTTCTTTAGTTGCTCTGTCTCCCCTATCACCTGTATCCCCTTGTCTAGTTCGCGTCTCTATGTATCCTTAGTTCCTATATCCCCGTGTTCAGTCAGTGTTTGTGTCTGCCCTGGTCCCACGTCTCTGTTCCCTCTGTAGTGCCTGCATGTGAGCCTGTGTTATGTGTTTCCTGTTTTACTTTGAAGGTCTGTGTCTTATCTCAGTGTGTTCAGTTTACGCTTCCTTTTGTCTCGTCAGTTCTGATTTGCCCCAGCTGTGTTTCCCTCCTGTTATTCATTCCCTGATTGCTCCCTCTGTGTATTTAAGCCCTGTGTTTCTCTGTGTCCGTGTCGCGATCTACCGTTTTCCTAGCTGTGTGTTATGTCATTCCTCCTGGTGTAAGTTTATTTTGATTTTTCCAGTTATGTTATATTTGAGTTTAACATTAAAGTTGTTTTTGAGTTCACATCTGTCTCCGGAGTCTGCACCTTGGGTCCTATTCCTGCCTGCACACAGCCACACCTAACACTCCAGGCTATACTCTCCAGACTGCCTAGCTCAAATGCAGTCTTAATTCTTTACCAATAAAAAAAGGCTAGATTTCACCCCATTTTGCATGATTTTACCATTTTTTATCCATTCTTCTGGAGTTTGTTGGTGCTTTTTGTTATTTCAAGTATATCAAACAACTGAAAGCCACTTGCACTGATAAGACACCCATAATTTACACATTTATACAGCTGTTTGTATGCAGCTGGATATTTGACGAAACTTTTTGCAAATATATGTATCAGTATTTTTAGTTAGTTCAGAGACTTACAGCCAGCTAACAGATCTCACTAAATAATAGAGGCAAGTGTATATGAGTTTATTACTAAATGTAGTTATTAATGCAGTTTTTTGTTATCTGAGCTCAGCGTCTTACAAAGAGAGAGTGACATGTGCTCTAGAAACTGTACAGCCCCTTGAGGAAAAGAGTTTTATTTACTTGAGTTTAGCAAATAAAAATAAATGGTCTTGACTTTTCTGGGTCTAATGCTGCATATGCCTTCTTTATTTTTAGTGACAAACCTTTGTACTCCAAAGCTGCTGTTTCGTTGATCATACACATAACATAATTTAACAGACAGGTTAAAAAAACTGTGTCATTCGAGTTTCATTCATTACCGTCACTGTTACTATGATTGTTTCTGTGGTTTCCTCCATCTGCACAGTAGTGGCCCACTGTTAGCATCAAAAGAGCAGTTTTTGGCTAGAAGTGGGAAAAAAATACTTCCCCGCACCAAAGCAACCATGGCTTTGCTTTTAAAAACTTTGGATCACCTCCACATTCGTACTTGAATCGAAGCGTTCAGCTCCTTCCCTCCCCCAGCGTACAGAGATGTGATGAGACAGTAAATATGGATGAGCTTCTTGCTTTCTCTCACAGTTTCTGGGGATTTTTGTTGAGCATTGGGCCCCTGGAGCGCTCTGGCAGCCAATCTTTTCGTGAATCTTCTGTTCGCTGTTCAATTATTCAGTCGGGTTCCATGCTGGAGACAGAAACAACAGGCCGAGAGGCTGGAGACATGCTGGGGTGAAGCCACCAGCTCTCTGTAAATCACTTGATGTGGCTTATTTGGGTTTTTCAAGTAGCGGTGAAATTGCAGGTGAACGTTCAAGGAAGCATTGCAATATTTAGGTTGGAGTTTCATGTGGCAGGGAAAAGTGCCCTCTCTGGCTTCTTTCTCTTTCTCTATGCTTCTCCTTAAAGGCAATGTGATGGGAAACACGGGGGCCCTGTGAGCTTCATGCATAGTAATGTTGTGACTAAACGCAGCACTCATATGACAGGTGCTATTTATGTTAGCAAGGACTAATAACTTCTTCACAGGCTTAGTTTCTCTGCTGTTCCGAGCACACAAAGTCCTCCCGTTCTTGAATTGCATCCAGGATCGTAATTCTGCCAGAGAAGTGGGTCTATATTTCTCCTTCACACTCATGGCTCATGTTCACAACGCTGGTGATGTGATTCCACCCATTTGCTCATGCATACACGCAGGCTGGTTCTTTTTTACGCAAACACGCACAATGTGTCAGCCTCACTCAGCAGGAAGTTTTTTCACATGAGGTTTCATTTCAGGGAGGGAGAGAGGTGATGTTGCAGAGAGAGATGAGGCCACGGCACAAAGCAGCAGGAGGGAAATGAAGATTAATTAAATCTCCGGGGTTTCCAGGAAGTTTTTTGGGCACAGACGGAAATCTGAACGCACCCCCCATCTGGGAAGTGACTCTGATGTCAGGAAAAGATGGACGAGGCCACTACCACGGGTTTTTAAACCTACATGAATGCATACAGTTTTTCCTCATTAGATGTCTTGCAGCAGACGACTTTATTCAATCACGTTTGTATATGATTTAACTATAGACAGGGAGGCACAGAAAGGTAGCTATAAGGACACCTACTAGATAAAGGTTATTTAATAATGCCAGTATGATGAGAAATAGAATGGCTACACATTTTCAGGCTTTTACCCTCTGTCAAGCACTCTGTTTGTCAGTACGTTTTAATGTCATGATTTTTTTCAAGCCCTCAAAGCCTGATCAATGACACCAGCAGAGCCGTACCGGTGGTTTCCTTACACCACACATGATTGCATTACAGCCAGGTCTATTGCCTCATTGCAGAGCCTCACATTTGATTACTTTCTTCTAAACATTTCTGAATAGTAAGCAGAAGAACTGATGGTCTTTCCAGCCCAGTCACCCTCCATCCTCATTCTCTTCCACCTCCTTCTTTGATCTGTTCCTCTCCATCTTTCTGTCTTTCTCTCCAACTCCAGCTGAGTCTCCCTCTCGCTCTATCAAATATGAGATTGACAGCTGTGAGCTTTCACATAATTGCGTCATAATTTTCCGCCTTCACGCCTTTGATTGCTAAGCCTATAAATACTATAGATGCGCATTTGTCTATCCGCTGGCTTGTTTCACTCAGTCTCTCAATCTGTGGCTTAAACGAGCTGTGTCTGACTTCTCTGTGCACTGTTATCATCTCACTTGGATGTTTGACCAACACAGTGCAGGAAGATGTGGGTTTAAAGCTTACTTTTACATTTCACATTTATCATCAGAGGGATTCCTGTGTTCAGCAGTTAAATATTTGATATATAACTTAATTGCATATGTATGAGTCTTGGATTTTTCAGCTCAGAAGAAAGAGTAAATGTACTTTTAATGTGGATTTTTTTGTGGCAATAACACTGATTTAAAAAATTGGAGCAAATTTAAATGTAACAATGTTAAATTAGTAATTTTAAAAATGAAATCAAGCCTTTATCTGTACATGAATATTTTAAATTAATCTCCATTTAAATCAGATAACTCACATTTGAAATGATTCAACAAAGCAGCAGGATGCAGTTTGAGCTTGGAGTCTAATCTCGGAGCTCATCACAAATATAATTAGGTCCATAAATTCTTGGACATTGAAACTGGAAAAAAAATAGTAATGTTTCTGTACACCACCACAGCGGATTTTAAATAAAACAGTCAAGATGTGATTAAAGTGCTTTAATTCAACAAGTTTAACAAAAGTATTTAGGTAACTCATTTTATATGTAAATCCCCCATTTTTAGAAGTTCAAAATTAATTGGACAAACCAGAATAATTTTACATAGGACTGTTTTTAATACCGGGATGAAAATACTTTGCAGTTAATCACTGTCTGAAGTCTAGAACTGATGGATATTTCTGTTTATGAAAGAGTCTACAGCTCCTCCGTGAGAGTATGCTTGACTGCGTTAG
The DNA here is from genome assembly GCF_963969265.1 of Rhamphochromis sp. 'chilingali'. Lineage (NCBI taxonomy): Eukaryota > Metazoa > Chordata > Actinopteri > Cichliformes > Cichlidae > Rhamphochromis > Rhamphochromis sp. 'chilingali'. The sequence goes on along the minus strand of NC_137947.1, from coordinate 16,412,677 downwards.
CTGTTTTTCTTCAAGAAGGAAATAATTCTGTGATCATTCCCTTTAGTTGTCGTGTTTCCTTTTTTTTTTATTACATTTGTTTTTTTGATTTGTTCACTCCCAAAGGTTGTGCTATCCCATTTAAGATTTACGCATTTATATTTTCATTATCTTTTACTCCTCTTCTTCATCTACCTCCTTCATCTGCTCCTTCTACCACTCCACCTCCTCCTCCTGCGACCTTAAACCTGATCTGATGAATAAACACATAAAAACATGCATAAACATGCTTATTTATTTTCTAAATATTGTCACAATTACTTACTGTCAGCAGATCAGACCCTAAGAGCCACAACAGCTGGTTAAGATTTGGACATGTCACCAATTTTCTAAGTAATTTGTAGCAGATGTTGATAACAGCCCATCCAATCCACACATGCAAAGAAATCAAACCATCAAACCACAAGCTTACTGAAATGTATGTAATACTTCATACAAAAGCCTTTCTTGGTGATGAGAGCTTCAAGACACCTCCTGTATAGACACATGCACATGCATTACCCAGGTGTGATTTTGCAGAATTCTTCCACACAAACAATCTTTAAATCCTGAAGGTTTTGTCCATAGCTTGTCAGTTGGTTACAGGTCAGGTGATTGGCTGGGCCATTCTAGCAGCTTTATTTTTTTCTCTGAAACCAACTGAGAGTTTCCTTGGCTGTGTGTTTGGGATCGTTTTCTTCCTGAAACCTCCACTCTAGTTTTATCTTCAACATCCTGGTAGATAACAGCAGCTTTTAGCAATTATGTGAAGTATGTCAGTGGCGTACGCTGAAAACTAGTCCGACGCCATGATGTTCCCGACTCCAACCTTCACTGTTGGAGGGTGTTTTTGGGGTGATATGCAATGCCTTTTGATCTCCAAACATGGAATGTATTATGGCATCCAAAGAGTTCAGTTTTGGTCTCATCTGACCAGACTATAATCTCTCAGTATTTCACAGGCTTGTCTATTTGTGCATACAGGCCACTGAATTGTTTTAATTGAAACAACTGTACCTTTCTGATTTTCTGATCTGAGCTGTCCGAGATGATATTTTATTTGAAAAGGTGATTGTTTACAGCACTTATACTAATGACAGTAGTGAGATTACTTTTAACACTAGATCTCAGGAAAGTTTTACAAATTGAGTATGTTTCAAGTAGATTAAACACTTAAATTTGTCAGTAATAAGCAAATCACACACTCTGGAAATGACTTGAAATATGCTAAAACTAATTTGATTTACATGCAAATTTTTGAAAAACAATGATTTTGACTTTGTCCTTGTGAACGCTGTGTAGGTGACCTTGCAGCATGTTCTGGTCATTGCCTCCGGCTTGTCCCAGTGGACAGAGCTGCCATGCTGCTGGACTTTTTCTTTCTTTTTTTTTTTGCTTTTGGATTCATCCTCCACTCATCATCAGCAGGACAGAGAGGCTGTTAAATGTGATGGCCCCGCTGTTTCCCCTTTAACTCAGTGCCATCAGATCCAATGTGACATGCACAGTGCTACGCAAGATCTGAACTGGCTTCTCACTTCACAACAATCTGCAGTGCCTCGTCACAGGGCAAATGCTGCTATCTCCTCTAGCACTGCCACGACACACGCATAAACTCATAAAGACCCAGATAACCTCCTCACCCAACACACACGAGGAGCAATTCATTCTTAGCGCAAGTGTGATTCATCCTTTGGTGTCTGTCAGTTTGTCCCGTGGACTCATCTATTGTCTCGCTGTCTCCTGAACCACCCTTGACACTCCTATGTTCGCCGTCCCCTCTCTCTGGATTCTCTGATTTTAAATCTGTCAGACTGAATTAATACTAAAATGCGTCATGTGTCAAAACTGTCACATCTGGATTGGAGATTTGAATTTGGCTTTCAAAATAAGATTATTATTCATGAGCGTGTTGGAGTATTATATTTATTTTTTCCTCTATCTTATTTTGTTTTCCAGTCTTTAACATTTTTTCCTTTCAACATGAGGCAGAGGTTTCTACATTGTAGATTCATTCAGCTACATCCATTAAAATAATATAACCTGTATGCTTAGAGAGACATTAGCAGTTGAAACTAATGAAAACAAATAATTGAGCCAGTTTGCTTCTGACAGGCCTATACAGTATACCTCTGGTAATGAAAAGACATTAAGTACAAGACCTGTTTTGGGAGTTTGAGTGGATTTCTGTAGGCACTAAAACTAACCAGCACATATTTTACGAATCATATGTACATTTATTGCACTGGTCACAGCTAATGAGGTATTTAAAACATTTTTGCATTAACTTTTAATGCATATTAGTGTTTTACTTAAGCAAATAAGCCATAATTAACATTGCAATGCGCCTTTTGCTATTAAACTTGTGTAGGCTAATAGTGAAGCACTTTCAATATGACACATAAGAAAAAGCACAGGTGTTAGAGCAATAATAGGAATCCAGTCTATTTAAACGCCTGACTAAAAGCCATTGTGGCGATGGAGCAAGAAAAATACCACAGTTCTGAACAGGACAAATACAGCGTTTATTTATGTCAGTAATTACATGAATCCTCCATCCTTGCTGTGAATATTTAGTACGTGGTTTGCAGGTCAAGTTTCCTGTTGTGAAAAAGGTTCCGTATGGCTGCAATGTCATAATTAAAGTTTAATACATTGTGGAACTCTTTAGACCTCACAAGCCGTTGCCCATAATAGAAGTAATATTGCAAGATAATTAAAATCACTGTGCACTGTATTCGCTTCTTTAGAAACCACACACACTATTACACCCACAAGTTGTTGGACAAAAGCCTCTTCTTCTTGCCTCTGTACGCCACCACAGTGGATTCTAAATGAAACAATAAATGTGTGATTGAATTGCAGAATTTATTTTCAAGGGGTTTTATAAAAATAAAAAAATTGGATTTACTGTTTTGTTTGTTTTTCAGCGCTCAAAATAAGCTTCAACTAGTAATCAGCTTCCGCCTGCAACAGTACTTTGTTTCAGGTGTGACTGTTATGTTCCCAAGTAGTCCAGGTGATATGTGGAGGTAACAAGTAGCCTAAGACCGAAAAGACAACAAGCCATGGCCACCAGGGCCATAACTACTGAAACTTGTGAGTCAAAAATTTGTGTTATTTATATAATTAAGAAGAGACAAAAACCCCTGGAAATTTTTGAGTTATTAGGTCAAAAGTTTGAGATAAAACAGGACAGTTAAAAATAAATAAAATAATGGGACACTTCCATAAACTTGTCATGGAGAACCACTGCAGTGTTACGCATGCCACAATACACTTTCCATTTGAAAAACTGTAATCTCACGAGGTGTCAAAGTTAAAAAACAAACAAACAAACTACTAATTATACCGTCTACGTTATTTATAGAGGCTTTGGGCTAATCCCTAAAGATCTTATTCTCATTTAATCCAATCAGAATAGGCCCTCAGATCAATGAGCAGCCTCTCTTGAGACCTTGAGTTGTTGAATTCATAAAAAGAAATAATTTTTATTGATTGATTTTTATTAAAATCTTGTATGGTTAATCCAGAAATGCGTGTACGTTTCTCAAGTGAATGCATTATGCTTGTGAAATATTTAGCCACCACCTACTACATGGATTTATTATAGTCTTAGTAAATAAAAGTGAGAAATAAAGAACCAAACAGTGATGGGAAAGGTGACAGCGATGGTGACAGTGCATATTTTGAGAACACAGGTGAAAGGTGGGAGTAAATTTAATGGTAACTGAGCCTCTGGAGCTGACAGTGTTTCATGGTAACGTTAGCTGACTGGCTGAGGAACAAACTGAACAAGCAGCTTGTTTCAGGTAAGACAGCTCCTTCTGTTATGGGGTATTAATGTTTCTAGCTGGTTTTAATGAGCACATCAAATGTCTGTTTGTGTCTGTGATCAGTGCTCTCCTGGTTGGTAGTCTGTGTAGAATTTGCAGGTGTCAGTGTGATCCAGGTGTGACAGGCAGCTATCAGACAGATGCATTTGGATGGAAAGCCAGGTATTTTGTTGTGAAAGTTGCCAACAGATGGCATGGAAACTGATGGATAAAGCCTGCTCTGATGTTCCCCTGTAGCTGAATTCATGAATTTAATCCTGCATTAATAAACGTGTATCAGCGAAGCTTTTATAATATACAATATGCTCATATAACAATGCTGCCGATGTATTTAGTTATTAGGTGTCTGATATAGGCATTGAATTTCATCTGTATTTTGCTGTGAGTTGTTGTAGAAAGGTATTATTCAGTGTCCAAAAGTTGATCCTGTTCATCTGGGCGTAGCGTTTTGTGGGAGAAACGTTTCGTCATTAATCCAAGTGACTTCTTTTGGAGATTTACTTTCCTGGATGATTGAGAATGCATCAAGACGTATTATTCAGTGGTTGACTGCAACTTCCTTGCATACTAAACAGATACTGAGACAACAGAAACACCAGAGATTATGTGGTTTGTTAAGTTTCAACTTGAATATGGTTAAGCATTTATTCTTTTAGATTTTGTCACCCCAGTTAACGCACAGAGAGTGGGTTAGTTTATAATTTTGATGATACAGTAATAATCCAGCAAATGAATACAAGCAATGGAGCTGAAATATAAGATTTTGTGCAGAATAACCTCATATTATTGTAGCCGCAGTCTGATTTCCAGGTAATGAATAGATGTCAATTGCTGATATCTTTTTAACCTCCAATAAAAATGAGCCCCAAGCTGTCAGTGATTCAGCCAAATGTTAAATGCTTTTCCATCCTCTTTTGGCAGCAGTTTAAACATTTCAGTTCTCTGGACTTTTTCACATTAATAACTGTAAGAGGGGAGGCTGTCAAAAAAACCAACTGAGAATATATGAGGTAGGAATCAGAATTTTCATGATTTAAATCCATGAATATTAATGCTTGCGGTGGGAATTATTTATGATGATATACATAGTATATTTGTATGAGTGTGTTTTCATTATGCTGCAGTACAATTGGACCAGAGGGAAAATATGTTTCAGGTGACCCATGACATGCATTTCCAGTACGTAGATTGAGGAGGACACTATAAATATTCTAGTACAAGTCGACATCACAAACAAATTTTCTGCAGTATTGATTAACCTCAATGGCAGTGTTACGGATGTTAGAAGCCTTGGCATTATTTTTTTACCAGTCAACATTAAGAAAAAAAATTCTTTACTTGAACTTTGCTGGTTTCCCATGTGCACTGCAGTCGCAAACTTTTTAATTTTTAACCTTTCCCCTAAAAAAGTGCATATGACACTACAAATACTCAGTGCAGTTCAATCAGACGCTGCCAGCTAGGGCTGTGCAACATTATATCATCCACAATAATACTGTTAATAATGCTTATGTAATAAAACTTCATATAAATGAACAAAGTTAAGCGGATTCAAATGCTTTAAAATCAAGTGATGTAATGAACTTTGTTTATCAGTGTGAATTTTGACAGAAAATTTAGTTTTAGTCATAAATTATTTAAGCTTTATTTTCAGAATCAGAATCAGAAACTTTATTGTCATTGTCATGAGAACAACGAAATTAAGAATGGTCCCCGATCATTGCATCATCCCTAGCAATATCAAAATATAAATAAAACAATAAAATTCAATAAATAAAATAGATAGAATACTTAAAATACTAATAAGATATAACAGTAAAACATTCACATACATTCCCACACACATGCTTCAGACCGTGCATAGATTAACACAAGAGTGGCGTGATGGACATTTTTTTGTAGTATTCAGATGTGTTATTGCAGTTGGATAACAGCTGTGTTTGAGTCTATTAGTCCTTGCTCTGATTGCCCTGTACCGTCTGCCTGAGGGCAACAGTTCGAACAGGGAGTGGCCAGGATGTGAGGTGTCTTTTATGATGTTTTGGGCCTTTTTAAAACAGTGGGCGTTGTGTAGAACTTCCAGTGTGGGGAGAGGGCAGCCAGTGATCTTTTGGGCGGTGTTAATGATCCCTTGGAGTGCTTTCCTCTGAGCCCCTGTGCAGCTAGTGTACCAGATGCATATGCAGTAAGTTAGAACACTCTCAATGGTGGCTCTGTAGAAGGACACCAGCAGTCTCTGTGTGATGTTATTCCTCCTGAGAATTCTCAGGAAGTACAGTCTCTGTTGGGCCTTTTTCAGCAGCTCGGAGGTGTTCACACTCCAGGAAAGGTTCTCCTCTATATTGACTCCCAGGAAGCGGAAGCTTGCCACCCTTTCTACACAGTCCCCATTTATGAATAGTGGTTGGATCTCTGCCTTTTTCCTTCTGAAGTCTATTATGAGTTCTTTGGTTTTTGAAGTGTTGAGGAGGAGGTTATTGGCCTTACACCATGACGTCAGCTGCTCCACCTCGTCTCTGTACGTAGACTCGTCTCCCTTGGAAATGAGCCCCACCACTGTGGTGTCATCTGCAAATTTCACAAAGATGTTGCTGTGGTGGCGAGGAGTGCAGTCGTGTGTGTAGAGAGAGTAGAGCAGTGGACTGAGCACACAGCCCTGGGGTGAGCCAGTGCTGAGACTCAGGGCTGAGGATGTGTGATGGCCAACTCTGACTCTCTGTCTACGGCCCGAGAGGAAGCTATTGATCCACATGCAGGTGCTGTATGGAAGCCCCAGGTCTTGTAGCTTGGCCACCAGTTTGTGTGGAAGGATGGTGTTAAAAGCTGAGCAGTAATCCACGAAGAGCATCCGCACATAGCTACCATGCTCTTCCAGGTGAGTTAATGCAGCATGGAGTGCTGTGGCTACAGCGTCTTCCGTGGATCGGTTTGCTCTGTAGGCAAACTGGTGTGGATCCAGGCTGCGGGGCAGGGCTGCTGTGATGTGTCTGCGGACCAGCTTCTCAAAGCATTTCATTACCACTGGGGTGAGTGCCACCGGTCTGTAGTCATTCAGGCCGGTGATGTGGGGCTTCTTAGGCAAGGGGACTATGGTGGAGGACTTCAGGCAGAGTGGGACAGTCGCCTGTGCGAGGGATTTGTTGAAAATCCTGTTAGCCAGTTAAATAAAAGATTATAGTAGACTAAATGTAAAAAAGTTCATCCAGTTGACTAAAGTATAAAAGCGTCTTATTTTCCTTGACATTAAGTGTGAAATGTGTCCAATATGTCAACTGTTCCTCTCAGTCGCTGACCTATTGTCACATTTTCATGAGAAAGAGGAGCATGAGAGTTAGCTGAACATGTTGCACGCAGATCTGAGGGTTGTGCATCTCAGGGTGCTGCTCGAGGAGATCATTTCTGACTGGATCAACTCGTCCCAGTTTTTTTTCCACACATCTGAATTAGCTCTGATTAGATCTCATCCCTCCGGAATATTTTCATCTCCTCTTGTATCCTGTGGCAGGGCGTGGTCTGCGGTGCCGTGCAGGGAAGGCGGATGCACCTGCACAGCATCCACAATCATGTCCCAGCCTGTGGTTGTGGTTGTTGCAGCCCATTGTGAGTGTACAGCAACCGCGTGTTGGAAAAGTGGTTAATAAAGATGCTGCAAAGCATGAACATGCCACCGGGTCTGGCGTGGTCATTCGCATATCCATTTCATTTCATCATGATTTTTTTTATCCTCGTCCAGTAGTTTTTATTTAGTTATCGTCTTGTTTTTGGCAGAAAAAAAAATCTTGGTTAACAAAATTACCACTGGATTATATGACATGTTTGATTAGATGATTATTCATCATTCATTTTTATTTACCACACTCGTCAAGGCTGCTAAGGATGCGCCCACTCCAGATATAACCACCCCCCCTGGGAGTTTCTTGAAGACCAGAGGGGTACAGCCTCTGAGCTACACTCTTCCCTACACTCATTTAACCCAGTGTGGAGGTTCTGCTGGACTGCTGGAGGGAACACAACAGACTCTACCCACGACTTTCAAAACTGGCATAAAAAGTACTTGTGTGTTCCAGCTCCAAGTTCCCTGTGAGAGCGAGTTTTAGCACTGGGGGAAATGTGGCGACCTGCCTTTTCGTCCCTCGAGTGGGAAAATATCGACAGGCTGATGTTTCTTTCCAAAAACCTGTAAACACTGAGGCAGTAAGCCTTTCCTGCACAATCCTGTCTTGAATTCTTATTTGGTTGCATTTTAATGTTGTTTCATGCAGCACGCCTCTTTCTTTAAGCTTCTCCACCTTTCGCCTGTCTGCATTTACCACGTCAAGTAATAAAGCATAAGTTCCTTCAAAGCTATTTTTAAAACTGTAGTCTCCACTTAGTAGCCATCCTTGCTGATCTCCTTCCATACTTTCGAGCAGCTCCTAAAAGAGTCCGGGAAATAATTTATTTCCTTGCAAGTGGGTCACTAAGCAGACGGGGAAGGTGAAATATTGAGATGCATTAAATCATTGGTAGCTTAAAGGTGGGATGTTTTGAGCTTACAGATGTGTCTGAGTACATCGGCCTGTCTCTGTGTGTGTGTATCTGTGTGTGTAGGGTTGAGGTGGTGTTTCACTCTCTAGGTCTTTAATAAGTTAGGGCCACTGGAGCCCATGGTTTAATTAAGAGTTGGAGACAGATTTAGGCCTCGGCAGCACCACGCTGGTCTTCTCCTTGGACACACATGCACACTAAAGAAGCAGGGGTGTCCTTGGATGTTTTATGAATTACAATCAAACCTTTGAAATAAGATGGACAGCACCAAGAAAAGAAGCACATTCTGGAAAAATGGTAAAAAAAGGATGAACTTAGTGGGGAAACAAGACGTAATGTTCAGAATAACCGAGGGGACTGATAGACGTGAGAATGAATTGCACAAGAAGACGGTGGTTTTTAAAATCACACCGGAAATCTTCTGTATTCAAGGATTTCTACAGCAAGCCTATTCAGCTCTGGCTGTTTCTGAAAGCATGGGGGAAAGGTGAGGGGGAAACAGGCCTGTCGGAGCCGATAAACTGTACACCACGATTATTTATCTCAGCTGCAGGTGGAGCCTTGAGATGTGAAATGTACAATTTCAGAATAACAAGACAAACTTTTTCCCCCCTCCTCTCTGTCTGAATAATAATACTTTATCTGTGTTTTTCTGCTGTTTTGTTTCTCCACCTATGCGTTTTTTTTTTAAAGCATAAAAAGTGTATATCATAGAGAGAACATAGAAGGAACTGCACAGCAAAGACTTTATGATAAAGCTGAAATAAAACTGCACGTAGCCCCTTTATTCTCTCACGCAGTCGAAATTCAGGTGTTGGGCATCAGGGCTGATTTTTTTTAAATGTTGCCTTTTATTTTCTCTCACTTTTGAAAAAGTTGTTTTCAATGTTTAAATCATGCCCCATCCAAAATGACCATCTTCACACTGCATATAAAGGAGCTTAACAAGTTAGTGTAGCACTTTCTTTCTAAAGCCTTCTGTCACACACACGCTCTCCAATGCACGATGAGTTATGCGTTGTCAAAAACTTCCATAAAACTTTAGCAGTTTTTGCCGCTTCAGAATCAAAAGAATTCATTTTGGCCCTAAAAACAAATCTTTACATCATATTTTTATTACTTTTGACTGAGCGTGTTGCTGCAGTGGGATGTTTGTTTAGGGTTTTTTCAGTCAGCGCAGAGATCAATCTTAACATTTTCTTCAGGCAAACTGGCAAAAGAGAAAAAACATCAGAAAATTTAGTGCCTCTTTTATTTCCTGTATACACAAACAAAACTTCAAGGAGAGTGATACCCCTGCAGTGAAAGAGCTGTTCTGTTACTGGCTGTGGTGACATGAATGTATTGTTCAATAGAATATTTAATTAAATATTAAGGTTTTTGTTATTCAAACGTTACTTGGTTCCTATTACCGGTACTGAAATTTTTCATTTACTAGAAAAGTCACATGTCATGCATCAGGCATGAGTAAAAATTATGTTTTTTAGAGCCCGAGTAGATTGTGTCTTGTGATTGCATGGATGAACTTTACGAGTAAACTAGGACACTGACAGAGGCTTTGGGACCATTGTAAGGTCATGACTTTGACCCAGTGTTCATCTCTTCCAAAGTTTTTCTGTAAGAAACATGGGATGTAGTAGCTTGAATGATTTATAAAAGAAGGCTCAGGTTGATAGTGATTTATTCAGAGGAGCCAGATGACATGGGAGTTACAGCTGGTGAAAAACTTTAGATCAGTCTCTAGTAAGAATATAACCCATCTCTCAGTGACGTCCAAGGGAAAGTGAGCAGTCAGGTGAATGAGACAATCCAGAATCTTAATGGGGAGAAGAAAATCAATGAGCAGGGAAAAGGTTACTCAGAAATAACCAAACTTTTGCCTGACTAGTCGTCACTGAAATAGGTGTAATGATCTGGTGAAGGCTGGAGGCCAAGCTGGTGGTTTTATGGGCAGGAAGATGATGAGGAAAGTGGAAACAGGTGTGCCCATGGGCCCTCATAGAACATGGGAGAGAAATAGAAAGACAATTGGGACAACTGGCCAGAAGCTTTAACAGCTGATTAGATGATGGTGGACCAACAATCTGACCAAGTGGCAGAAACGGCAGAGGAAGCACTTGTTCTGCTAACATAAATCCGCAGGTTCCAAAGTTATGAACGCGAAGGATGGTATGCAAACACTGAATACTAGCTAAAAAATTACGTTAATATTAACTTAAGAGAAGTCTGCGCAGAAAGAAAGAGATGAGAATGATGTTGATGGCAAAAAGATGGGTATTTACCGAAAGTGAGATGGTCAACTGCAGATCAGTATTGGAAGAAACTGTGAACAACTACCAACAAAATGCGCTGCAGGTCAGAATGTTTACTGGGACAGAATGACTCCCTTTAGTGTGGACTTTAAGCAATTCAGAGTTCTGCAAAGAAAAAATACCAAACATATATTACACTAAAGGAAAATAACGAAAAAGCACAATATTGCATCTTTTAAACTGCAACCAGCTTGACATTTAATCAATGAACAGACTTTAGGTTGGCAGCTTTTTGATTACTTTTCAAAGTCAAAAGTAAATGGCTGTCAGGATAAAGAAAAAACAAACAAAAAAGCGATCGCTCGGTGTCCTTGTGCACGATACAGACAGGACGTGACCCCAATCGATGCACAGCAGACTGTTCACAGCCTGGGAGATTTACGACTTGGACTTTCTCATTTAAACTCTCCAAACCTGCTAAGCAAAGGAGGCTTTCACTCAGGGATACCTTTAAAAAAAAAGAAAAATTATTTCTGCAAAGTTGTTCAATCAGTGGTACCGAGTGCAAATTTGACTTTCCTGATGAGGCTCCGCTGCTTTCACTCGCTGAGTTCATCCCTCATCCTTATTTCTCATCACATTTATTGACTTCACAAGAATTTTTTTCCCCCCCAAAAGGAAAGAGCTCCTTGTTAGTATGCAGAGCAGTCGAAGTACAAACGCCACACTTCTCTTTTTCAGAAGTATGAAAATGAAATATTCATGACTACAGAGAGCTATCTTTGAGAGAGAGCGGCGAGAGCGAGATGAAGATGGAGAAGAAAACAGTTGCCATTTTGACACGACACTCAAATTTTCATGGCGTGCCGGCCCTCTTTTAGGACACCTGAACTCCTCTAGCACCTGTTCGCTCTTTGAACCTGGAGAACAGGTAAAAATAGCTCATCTTATCCCGTTCCCATTCGAACTGTCTGTCTCCTCCTCCCGTCTTTCTATTGTTCCTCCAGCGCTTTTGGCGAAATCTCTGTGACGGCAAGTAGCAAAGACTTGGCGCCATCCCAGCTGACAAACTGAAGGTTAATGAAATGCGAAAGAACTGTGAAGTCATGAAGCTGCTGCTGTATGGGCTGGTGATACACGTAAGCATTGTAAGTGCTTTTGAGTGGCTTAAGCAATGGATTAAGTGGTACAAATAACACAAAAAAGGGAATATTAATTAACCACAAAAGGACAGATTTATTTTTTCTAATGAATCAAATGAAAAGTGTTTACAATCTTCTACATCCATCACCTACTTTGTTATTTTGTTTTTAATAAAGTAGGTGAAAGTAGGTAAAATAAGCATTTATCATATTTTTATGATATTTTAATTCTCAACCATACAGGGAAATCTATATGCACAAAACATCACAAACACTGTGCCACTAGAATGGCAGCGACTCATGTGACAGACGTCAGGTCAGCTTTTGAGCTGGTCGTGCCAAACTCAATACAGAAAATGATTCTTGGAAAGATGACTCTAAACAGACGGCTAACTTTCTGGAGAGAGTTGAAAGGTGCTGCATAAAATGCTTTTACATGGGTAAATTTGCATGTAAATGTATATTTTGTCACTCTTGTGGTCTATAAGTCACAGGATAACTCAACAGCTGTTCTGTGGGATTCAGAGACAGGCAGAGCAATAGGTTGTGCCACTAGAAACTTGCCTTGTCAGACGGGAGAGAGATGTTTTCAGCTATTATTACTCCATTAAAAAAAAATAAAAAATTTAATAAATAAAAAAAATGTCATATGGATGAGTAAGTCTTTCCTTTGCCCGTTAAAAAAAGTTTTAATGTACATTTTTTAAATGAAAAATGAGTAATATATCCTCCGTGAACCACGATCTTTGACAGGTAAAGAACACCACTGCACTAAATAGTGATTGAAATAGTTGGTAAAGGAGTTAATAATGAGATATAAACAACAACTAAACATGCACTGGGTCAAACTGACCCAAGAACATCATTGCTGTACCTGAGAAATGAACATAAAAAGAGGATTAACTAATAATTGTTAAAAAAAATCTGAACAAACAGGTAATTTTTTGCAACTAACTGTAAAATATATGTTAACAAGCAGCTATAACTTTTTTTCAGCGTCTTGAGAAACTCTTGGCAGGTTTATACCTTCTGGTTTGTTTTGTTGCTGAAGTTCAGAAATTCTGCCTTTGCCCGTGGCAACTGTCAGTCAAACCAGTTTTTTCCACAAAAGACAACATTTCGTGACAGGAAAAGCACAGCTGTCAAAAATAAAATAATAATGACCGAATCGCATTTAGCTGCTTTAGTTTCAGGGTCCTGATATTTTGCACGCTTGCTCACTGTGACCCTGTCATTTCTTAATGGGACTTAGGGAAAAGGATCGGATCGCTCGTCTATACGATAAGCTTAAATGCCCTCTGGGAAAAAAAGACCTAACGAGTTTAGAAAAAATAAAAACTGCAATCAACATATTGCCGTTTTGCAGATAAGTTAAACAAGTTGCTTTAATTAAGTTGCAGGGCAATTTGCTGTATGCTGCTGCAGTGATGCAAAGAATACTAAAAGGCAACAAACCAGATGGTTAGACAAGCTGCCTCAAATTAGCCATGGATGAAAACCTAAATGTAGATTATGTTGTGTAGATTATGCTTGCCATGTGTGCATCATGTACAGTAGATGAGAAGAAATAAAAAAGGGTATGCTCTGCTGTACCTGTTTGCAAAGAAACGCGTTATGCGTTACTGCCCATCTCTGGTTAGCACTGGTCCAGGCCCTTTCTGTGTGGACTTTGCATGTTCACCCTGTGTCTTTTTCCCAGGAGATGAATGAATCTACTAGTACGCCACAGTCCAGAGACATACATAGGGTTAGGTTAAGTGATGATTCTAAAGTGACCCTAGGTGTGAATGGTTGTCTTTCCAGGGTGTACCCTGGTGTTTACCCAGGACAGCTGGGAAAGGCTCCACCTGCCTTGCAACCCTGAACTGGATACAGAAGAAGATGATAGATGTATGAATCTAATCTTTATGACGGAAGGTTCTCACCCTTTTCACCTCTCATCTAAGAAGCTTCTTTAGTTTTAAAACTAAATGGTTGAGAGTCCCAGGTATTTAAACCCAAGTGCTTGTACCTAAGACCTTGCCTCACCTGACTTCAATAGGAAGGGATCTCGCCACCGTTTGGTTTTAGAAAGGATTAGAAAGAGCTTCTTCAGCTCTTCACCTCTGAGAGGTGAAACATCTTCAAGAAACATAAAGAAGTACAGTCGCTTTCTTTTCAGGCTCATTAGCCTCTTGATGATAATATTACTCTAATGTAAAACAAGCTAAATCATTGCCCATTGGGGCAATCAGAATACACCTCACTGCTATCATAGACAGTGTACTAGACATGTGCATTGCATGTGGCACTAACAAGAGACAGCTGCAGTAAAATACTATTGATTGAATTGACAACACATTATGTTACCCCAAGTTCAGTAAAGTTTTTACACTGAACGCAACACAAGAGGGGGCGAGACAGAGAAGCCAATAGGAAAGGCATCAGTGTCTGAAGCGTTCACTCGTGTCAGCTCACCTGACCGCCGTCTGTGGTTACATAAATAATGTATTGCAAACACACAGCAAAAAGCTGTAGGCGCTGGTATGAAATACCTTTGTTTACTGTTGGCTTTCACCAAACTATGGTAGTAACCAACACAGGTGCTGACATGTGGCATGGGAAGCCCAACACAGCACAGAAGTGAAACAACCAAATCAGAACCGCACGTAGTATCAATATCCAGCTAAAGGCCTGCCACACCTATTATCATGTACTCCAGCTGATCAAATTACAAAATCAACCCGTTTGTGTGATTTCATGCAAACTTAAGCAGTAATTAACACAGTATATTGTTCAGCTATCTTCAAAGTTTTAATTAGCATTAAAACCATTTGAGGAAAATTATTCCCTTTGAGGACATACTCTCGCATTCACAGTTTCCAGTCATGTGAATAGAGGCTTGCTTCATCCTAAAGGCCTTTAACAAGATAAAAACAGTTGTCTTTCTTTTTGTCAGTCTGTATTTCTTTCTTTCTCACTCTTTCAAGAGTCTGAATGTGTTTATATGCAAGCGTATATATGAATGTGCGCGTATTTATCTTGGATTGTGCAGCCTCAGTCCTCTTCAGAGAGCGTAGATGATTTATTGATTAAAAAGACTGGTTTATTCAGATGAAGCATCTGGAGAGGCCTTGGGACTTGTTTTTAGTCATAGAACCCCCCCGCCCCCCCATCTATTCTCACCCCCTCCTTCTCCTTAAAAGACATCACGCATGGTCTAACATCTGGAGAAAAAAAACACAAAACAGAAGTTCTGGAAATTCCTTGTCATTCGTCTCTTCTTCATAGCCAAGAATAGCCAAGTTAGAGGGACTGAAAACCTTAATTTTCATCCTTTGTGTGATGAGACTATTCAGTTTATTATGTCTAGCATGGAAGACTGTTTTTACGGCAACCATCTTTAACAATGAGCTGCGTGGGGTAAGAGTTGGGAGGTGGGGCGAGAACCTGTCAATCAAACCCATATTTATGGCGCTGATGCACACGAGTCATATGCCAGTTTTCTCCTCTCTTCAGTTTTCACAGTTAACGTCAATAGATGTTGATGCCTGTAGACGCCTACTCCCCATCCCAAAAGAGATCAATACAAGTAATCAATAAAGAATGGCACCTATAAGCAGAATGGATAATAACAATGGTATCAGTAAAATTTTATCAATATCCATCTAAGGATGGTGTCAGGAGATCAGTGCCCAATCATCCTGCCCCTTTGTCTCAGTGAAATACCTCCAGCACCGTGGGAACCAGCTGATTTAGAATAACTTTATTGTTTTATGGCAAAACCAATGATGTGTATGCATGTTAATGTATGCAGTTATCCTGGTAAGCTTATAGGGATTGTCAAGTAAACAGTCTTTGTAATTCTCTGCTTTCTGTTATTATTGTTAGTTTTTCTCTTACTTTGTGTTTTTGAATGTCAGTTCAAATATTCCTCATGTCTTTATGACTTTTCGTGTGCCTCATGTGTCTCCCTCATCTACCTCTTTTCTGCATTAAATTATTTTCCATGCTTTATTTTGAAGTTTAGTTCCTAATGTACGCTCTGGTGTTTTTACTTTCCTTCCTTTTTTTTTCTCGTTTTGTCGCCCTAGTTAGTGTTTGATTGAGTTCCTTATTACCTTTGTCTCCCTTGTGGGTGTATGTAGTCTGTGTGTTCTTCCTCAGTCTTTGTCATTTCTGTTCCCTTTTGTTTACAAGTCTCTTCTGTTCTGCAGGACTGACTGATTTTTTTTTGGATCAGTTGCCTGTGGCGACTTTTGTTAGTCATTTTCTTCATTCTGTAACCACATTTTCATTCATTAAAGTTGTTTGTTTTACCACCTACCTGCTATTCCCTGTCATGCCTGCATTTTGAGTCCTCATTTTGAACTAAAACATTCCCCAGGCTCCTTTTCAATCTGACATGTTATACACACTGGACCACTATCCAATTATGAGAGCCTGATATCTGGGTAGATGTGTGGAAGCTCTGAAATTTACCCAGAAAGATACCCTGATAACTTACTAAACCACATTCCTAGCTGGGTTGGGAATGGGGAAATGTAGTCATGTATACTTAGTTCCTCTTGATTTGTTAATCCAACAAAATAATGAAAACACTCTGTAGCCCTGCTGGCTTGCCAGTATATGCCTTCTTCTCTTGAGCCATGTCAGAAGCTTGATAGTCCTCGTCAGTGTTTCTTGTTGGGATGCCAGGCCATGGTTTATGTGTAGCTGACAGACTAAAGCTTGTGCTAGGTCAGGGCTGACATGATTTATACACCGCCATGGGAATGCCTCAGATTTCCTGCAACTCTCCGTCAAGGTGCTAACGTAATCTGCCTAATCTGCCCCAGAGCTGGGGATTTGCCCCATGCTTACACAGGATCCTTCACAGGGGTTAGTGCAGAAGGTGTGGAATAAGTAAACATGGCAGTACTTACTCATAAAGCGGAAATGCACCAGGTTTTATAAAACACAGATCATCCATCCACAAGTTGGATTTGAACTCTCTTACCCCAACAAGGGAATCCTTGCTATCTCTTTCTCTGCACTACAAAGCCTTTAATCTTAGGCCTAATTGTGTGTGTTTTTTGTGTGTAACCAAATGTATTGGTTGAGTAAGTTTTGCTGTGGCCTTCATGCAACTCAAACGTGCAATTTAAGTGGAGATTTTCACAAGTGCATGTGAAAGTTCCTGTTTTGACAGGTGCTTGAACCAGGGATTAGAGTGGGGATGAGAGATGCATTAATCAGAGGATTCATCCTCTGCTGCTCTTCTCATCCCTCTTACTAAATATACTGCATCAAGCTCGGCCAGCCAGGGAGCGACGGAGGAAGACTGAGATGGTGTAAATGTGGCTTCTGAGCTGTCAGCGAGAGGCTTATTACTTGGGTGGACATACATTTACAGGTCTTATTTCATAGGTGTGTGTGTGTTGTGTACACAATTTTATGTAAGCGTGTCTCTGCTGATTTGGACAGTAAGCTGAGCTGAGAGTGAAGACTGAGCGAGGTTTGTTTCATCTTCAAGCACTGCACTCTTGGAGCAAGTCCGCAGCTCCTAATGCACTAATGCAAGAGGCAGATGGCTCCCTCTGTGTCTTTCTCTCCTCTCTATTCATGGTTTCGTCTATTCCTGCAACTGAAGTGACTTCTATTCCCCCCATGTAGCGTGTGTGTATGCATGTGCATGCGAGGTGCTGAGTTCATCTCACGGTCTAATTGAGATGACATTTCTGCTCTCCAAATTAAATTATTCAGGTCTTCTTATTCATTTGTTCTGCTGTTCCTTTGTTCCCCATCCACCAACTGCTTCTCTTTCTCTCCGGGCCAAAAACCTGTGCTCATAAAAAGCATTGACCCCAAAAATAAAGAAACCATAACTTCAGTCTTTATTTGATGAGGCCAAAGCTCATTCCAAGTGGTGTGACCTTCAAAGAGTCAGTAATGGCTGAAGTATTGCTGGAAGGAATCCTTCACTTGTCACCAGTGGTTGAAAGCAATTTATAGTTTTCCCGTGATGTTACATCATGGCAGGAACGCCCACCTGGAAGGCAAAACAAGGCTTTCTTCCACTGACTGCCTCTTATTTTGGTACCAGCTTTGTCCAGCCAAATTGCTGTATAGTAGTGGGATGATAAGTCGTTCACAGTGTGAACTACAGCACTACATGCAAGCACACCTCTCCTGCCTGGTTAATACTGCAACAACCTGATGGATTAAGCTCATATAGCTAATTACTGTAGCACTTCATTTTGTTGTGACAATGCAGAATTTATTGTACTCAGAACAGCTTTATAGAATCTCTCAATGCTCCTCTTGGTTATGTGAGTCCTTTATCTGTTTATTTATTAATTTGTATTTGAGTTATTGCACTTATTACCTTATATGTGGTATAGTATGACGATGTCCAAGGCAGGACAAGCAGGAAAAAAAGAAGGGTGGGGAAATGTAATATTTAATACAATGATAGGATACAAATAGAAATTCACTGTTTTTAATGATTGAAATACTCCAGCTGGTGCTGTGTGTGGATTGCAAATTTTTTCCACACATATTTTTTTTGCTCTAAAAGGTGATCTAAATATTTGTGGCTCAAAACAGATGGAAAACTATCAGACTGCAGGCCTGCGGACTGCTTGGGGGCATGTTGGAACGGTGTTTTTGCCCTCCAGCTCTCCGTGCCAGTCACGTGGCTGAGAATTATGGATTGGCTGGATTTGTTCACTATTCTAAATATTAAAATCAAGGCCAATGAAGGTCATTGAGGAATAAACATTTTGGGGTTTTTTCCGCTCGGCTTCGTAATAAGAGTTTCTGAAACTTTTATATTTTATGTGAGGTGATTTCAAAGACCAGTTTTGTTATAAAGGTGCAGCTGCATGACATTGAGGATGAAGCAAAAATGTATTTGTACTGTGCTTCTAAAATTGGCAGCCATGGCAGCAGGAGGTTAAGCTATCCATCATAGGAAAAATACCAGATTTCTTTTTTCTTTTTTTGCTCTCCTTTATTCCAGCTTGGTTCTCATCCTTATCTGCTCAGACGCCTGTTTTCCTTGGCTCATCTTTGATGCAAGAAGTTGTGCGACACAAAGCCAGCATATACCTTGATAAAAAGGAAGCTTCACTGCTACGGTTGCATCTGGCTTGCATCAGAGACACAGTCCCATACACACATTTAACTTGTTCACTCTTACACGGTGTACAGACCTGGGCGCTGGCAGCACCTCTGCGTACCTTTTGCACAGCTACTTCTCTTTTCAAGATCAGAAACTTGTATTTCTATTTTAATAATGTGGCATGTCAGGATGAGCTGGCTGCAACCTCCACTGCTTTCAGTGTGAAGGAGTAGATGGGGAGCAACACAGAGCCAGGTGGCGGCAGACCGTTGTGCCTTTTGAAAAGAGATGTCAAACATAAGGCACGAGGCCCAGAATCAGCTTGGCAAACACTCAAACCTGGCCCATTGGACGGCTTTGGAAAAGGTGAAAGAGTGTATAAATGTTGGACTTTCAACTGCGCATTCTCACTCCTGAGGTGTAATATAGTGACGATTTGTCCCACGGCATTCCTGACGATCGCAAAAGGTGACCTTCTGCGTTCTTATGCTACGCGCCAGCAATTTAATGATGTTAGATAGTGTTTTCCAAAGTGATTTAGGTAAAACGAACACACATGTGTAGATTCATTCCAAATGGTTCTCATGTTTCTTAATTTTTCCGATCTCGTAATAGAAGGATGTGTTGGGTGCCCGGAAGCGTAATATACGGACAATTTGTCACCTAGCATAAAATGTTGAAAATTTTTTTTTTATGCTTTGGGAGTGAGAACGTGTTGCCCATGTCTGTGTCCACTACACCAAAATGATTCAGTAATATAGAAACAATTAAATAACAGAAATAATTCAGGGTTTTTTTCACTATCTATCTGTTGTGTAAACAATGGGTCTACAGAAAAAATAAAAACAAATTTCTGTGAATTCAACAAAACCTTTCTGTTTTATGATTACAAGACAGTCTGGGCAATGAGCTGCCAACACGACATATATCTTTCTTACAATTTAAACCAAAGGAGTAGTGCTGACAGATTTCTTTCATTTACTACAATAGCATTTCTTTATGTTGTAGAAAAACTGAGACGTGCTGTGAGTTTGCATTTGTTTTTCTTATATTAAGATATGTCAGGGATTAAATGTGTAGTGACAGAAAGGGGAGTTTTACTGGTCTGGTCCACTTAAGATCAAAGTGGGCAGTACGTGACCCAGGATGTGAAGTGAGTTTGACATCCCTGCTCTAGAGACTTTGCATGAATACCTAGCCTCCTGTCACTGGCGCTGCTGAAAGTTTACTCGGTGAGATACCTTTAGTGATGCTGAGACAAAAGAGGGCATGCAGCAGACAGCTGTTAATAATCCCTTTGCTGCATCGCCTTTGGACACACTATGATTTTTACTTCCTCTTGATAGGCTTGTTGGCAAAAGCCTTTCTTCTTGTCATCTTGGCTTGAGAAAAACTAAACAGAGTTTGTTTGAACTTTTTGGGAAGGGGCTAAAGTCTACCACTGTGCAGAAAAGGGGTTCACTTGATTTATAACACAAGAGTGAAACAAAATTGTGTTTGAAGTAACATGTGATTAACCATCCAAACACTTCAGTATTGTCATGTTGGCCAGTGAGAGCAGCTGATGAGAGTTTAATGATGATCTCTGTTCTGGATTTCTATTGTAACATTTTCTTAGCTACTTTTGTTATCTTGCATTCACATGTTGGAGGAAACATTGGATATTGGAAACTACTCTGCAGGTTAGTGCCATTTTATCACAGTGAGGGTTTTCATTCATAAAGTCAAACAAATGAAAAATTATGAATTGCTATGGTCATTGTGCAGTGTTGACGGATGTTTGCGTGTTTTTTCTGCCTTGCAATTTGTGTCCACTGATTTGTATTTAAATCAGTGGACATCAGATATTTTATATTTAAAAAAAATTTAAGATGCGGTGAAGTGAAAAACTATTTACCCCTTTCCCGATTCCTTATTTTTATTCATATTTGTCACACGTTTCAGATCAACACATAAATTTTAATGTTAGATCAAAAACATCTGTTTAAACACAAAAAGAAGTTTTTAACTAATGATTCTATTAAGGGAAACAAAGCCACTGACGACTCATCCAGGAGTTCACAAAAAAAAACCAACCCAAAAAACCCCCAGAGCAAAATCTAAAGACTTGCAGACCACACTTGCCTAGTTAATGTCAGAGTTCATGATTCATGACATCCATGGGAAAGTTTGAAGAAAAGTTTGCCTTGTCTCTGTCTTCATGATCAGCAAGATGCCTAATCAAACTTTGGACTTAACTCTGATTCAGATGCTTTGATATGACCTTAAACAGAATGTTCAAAATTCCTCCGGAGCGATATTTATGCCACTTGAACACTTGATTGCAGTTTTTGCTGCCAAGGGTAACACAACCAGTTATTAGCTTTATGGGCAATTGCTTTGTTACTTAGAGCCAGGGCCAGGTAGGTTTGCATATCTTTGTTCCCTTAAAACATGAAATCATCACCTAAAAACAACATTTTGTAATTACTCGGGTTATCTTTATGTAATATTGCAATTTGTTTGATTAAATAGACAAAAAAGGACTTTCAAAGGGGCACACAGAACTTCACAGGACTCTACTCTTTCTAACTTGTATACAGACTAGAGTTTTTGGGGTATGTGGATTCAGGATGTTCCTTTCTCATTTCTTTAAGCTGCATATACTTGATCTCTGTCCTCGACTCCACTTTGCATTTCCCACCAAAGATGCAACAGAGGAGGCATGATGACAAAAAGCGTGAGAGGAATCGAGGCAACAAACATTTAAACATTTAACAGGCGTCCTTTTTGGTAGCCCATTATAAAGCGATCTAAATTTCTAAAGTTTGTCACAACATTAATTATTTAGTTTTAGCCCAACTACTTCTTTATTTATCATCTCAGGTGTAATGTAGGTTTGGTATTTTTTAAATGTTAGAGCTGCATTTCTTTTCAGCTCACAACATGGTGCAATGTGACAAGATGTAATGCGCACGCATACACATGGCAAAGGGCAGAAAGTTTGATCATCTTAAGCCTCTGTCACACTGACCTTTTGACTCCTAGGGGACCGTCTTCTGTTACGGTGAAATGTCCATTCCCCAATGCCAACCACCCAATGAATTAAGAATTGAATTTAATCATTGAGCGGTTGCTGGAGGTCGGAAGGGTGTGGGGTTCCCAGGGGGGTTGCAGCACAGTCTCTAAGTCTGTGTGAGGTGGGGTTTTGAATAACTGCAACAACATATGAATAAAAAGTCTTGCCATGATGTGTATATTCCAGTCAGCCTCTCCTGTCTTATATTTGGAAGGTAAAAACACTTCTGCCAAGGATACACCTGTGCATCCTCAATTATAGCTCCTCTGGCAGGCTTCCTCTGTCCTCTGTCCTTCAGATGCATTTTAAGAATTGAGACATCCTCCAACATGGCACACTGAGGTTAATTTCTGGGTCACAGGGAGGAGGATGGTTGAGACGAAGAGGCACGAATTAGAGAAATGAAAAAAGCCTAGTTTTTCTGAACAGTAGTATACCTTGTACAGACAAGAAACAGCACAGGACTGTAGAAGAAGCAATGAACCGTAGTGGTGATACTGAAGAAGGTACTGTGTATGCCTAACATCTAATATCAGAATAGATTTTACAAACAGTGACATTGTTGCTCGAGGAGACAGAAAAAGAGGCTGGGTGTGTTTGGAATCTTAAGTGGGAGAGTTGCAGCATTGCCAAATTATCCATATATAGGTCAGGGACACAAATTTGTGTTTATGTGAAGGCAATGTGTGAGTTTTTTGTGTATCTCTCTGTCTCTGTGATGACTGACAGGGAATTTCTTGCACTCTGAAGTGAATAGAGTAAACAAACATCAGTGCATGCTAAAGCCAGGCAGCAGCCTGTCTGGGAATCTCTTGGAAGCCTCTGAAATTGGTTTTTGATTATTAAAATGAAGACAATTTCCTCTGATTAAATCAGCGAGTGCAGATATGACTGAAGCTGTCTACTAAAAAGAAGAGATGGAATTTAAAAGATCAGGACAAATAAGTTAGCTAACTTCCAAAGATAAAGAGAAGTTTATAAATGTTCATGGTTTACAGACATATTGATTGGATGGTACGTGTTAGGTTTTTTTTCAGTCACTTCCCTTGTGGAACTACTTCATCCAAGAAGAAACTTTTCCATAAAAAAGGAATGCATAGCTTCTAGATTCAGGCCCATGACATAACATCCATTTACAGTTAGGACAGATAAGCAAGTTAAGCCAAACTTTATAAACTTTTTTCTTGATAACTGAATACATTTACTGAACACTTTATTAGGTACAGCTGTTCAACAGCTTGTTAATACTATCAGGCAATCACATGATTAAAACTGGAGTGCATTTGCAGTATAGCCATGTCTACTGTTTACAGAGAATGTCTGGGTGAAAATGCTTAGAGCTGACAGGAATAGTAACTCAAATAACCATTCAACAATGGTATGCAGAAAAGCATCTCTGAATGCACAACATGGTGAATCTTGGTAAGGTTTTGCAAGGTTACCAAAGGTAAGGTTTACGAGAAGGTAGGAGACCTCCTATGATGTACAGTCTGGAGTTCGATACTGCCAACAAAAAGACAGGAGGTAGGGTGGGAGGCTGATGGCCTGTTGTGGTGACCCTTAAAGGGAGGAGCCAAAAGATGAAGAAGAAGGAGATCCACCTTAGGCTTCAAACATTATAGTGTACCATGCAACAAAGCTAAGATAATCTCACACTGCTTTCTTCAGACCTGAAGGCAAAAGGCAAAGCAGTAGTAGGAAAGAGTACCCAATAAAATGGGCAGTGAGTGCAGTTTTTATTCTTAGTCAGTTAGTTGTTTCCAGCATTGATTACTCATTATTCTCTCAATTATTTGGATTAAAAAAAAACAAGTTTGGTCCACAAAAAATCTTTCTTAATGCCTCTGTTGCTTTGTTAAAATGTTTCTGTCTCATCTGACCAGCAATGCAAAACTAAGAAATATCCAGAAATGAAAATACCACAGACAACACAAGCACAGATGTTCAATTAATCATTCCAGTACCACGTTTTCATTAAACAAAACAACTACTAAAACTGGATGATTGGTGGGTGGTTGATTCGGAATTAGCAAAAATACTTGCAGCTTAATTTTCTATCAGTGGACCAATGGATTAATCGCCAAATTATGTCAGCTCAAACTTAAATGTGAAGTTTTAAAACTAAGAGGATTTAGGGGTGCTGTTAACAGTATAATGCACCCAGTGAGTGTGTAGCTTTTAAGTAAAAGCTAAGACACTGTTTAAGAGATTGAAAGAAAATAATCCTCCCTATAAAACAAATTTAGGTGCAGTTTCATCCATTTTATCTCCAGCTTTGTGCAGACAGTAATTACTAAAAATCTTTCCCATATCTACCTGTTACCCCCAAACCCAATCCTGTTCCTCTTATCTTTCACAGTGACAGTAGTATACAGCCCTGTGCTTAGTGCTGAGTGGGTCATTTCAGGGGTCAGGGTTTTTTAATTGGATAATCCAGTCCCGAGCCAGCTGAGATTAGCAGCTACTCAAACCTAGGGAATTGGTATGATAGTGTTTGACCTGCATGACCATACTGGGTGAAGCAGTAGCACACAGCTCCACCTGAGGGTAATGCATAAGCTACTAGAGATGATGGACGAAAGTTTGTTCAGCAGTACCCATTTTCAGAAATTAGAGATATGAAATTTTCAGACTGTCCTCCCGTAAAGGGAGGAGTTTACTATGTTTTTAAGGTTATGCAACATTTAGCAGTTGCCTGAAAGTGTGCTGGAGTCATCGCTTTTTGAAAAGAACATCAAACAGAACTTGAGCTTATTGGTTAATGTTTTAAAAGTGTTGGTTTAAAGCCTAGCTGTAATATCTTTTATAACGCTTGCCAAGTCATTCTGGGGCTTAAATGTAACCAAACATTGAGTAAAAACGGAGCCTAAAATGGTCCTATCTTAGTGGGATCGCTTCAGACCAGTAACCAAACAATTCCTAATCGGATAACAGCCCTCTTGAGATATCAGCATTATGTACTGGTATTCAAAATTTACCACATCGTGTAATAAACTGTCGTTGTCTTCATGGTGGAGCCTTCAACAAGACTCAGAGACTGTGCTCGTCATTTTCTGCAGCCGTGTGCTTATGTTCACACCCCCCCTTGTGAGTGTGCCTCAGAGTCTGGCACCGCGTTAAGCCTGAGAATGTGCATGTGTCGGTGCTGTCCCCCTAATCCTTACAGCAAATAAAGGGGAGCTTAGTCAGTCTGGTGCACATACACACTGGAGCAGGCAAGTGAGCATAGATGGACACGCTTCACATGCACTAGCACGTGCACTTTTCATATCTTTCTCCCCTCCATCTGTCTAATACCTCATCCTTCCTTTCTTTCACGTCTCTATGATTCTCTTCTGCATGCTTCAACCTTCTTCCAACCCTCTGTATGCGTCCCTGCTCTCTTTCCCCCCCCCACCTCGACTGTGAATTCCTGCACAAATGCCTACAGTGTCCCCATCTCTTTGCCACGCCAAACTGAGTTTTGGAAATTGGCTCAAAAGCACAAGGATTACCCCCACGCCCACAACGGTCACCCCCTCAACTTTCCTCCGCAGGGCTCAACAGCCCCTAGTGTCCCATAATGAGAGAGCGGCTGAGCTGCTGAGGTGGGATTTACGTTTAGCAATGGGTACTCGCTCTGGTCACAGTTGAGCCCAAGAAAGGCCTCTCTGATCCTACACAACGGAAGTAAATATGCACTCCCTTTGCCTTTGTTTTCTTATAAAGCGTCTTATCATCTACACTCCTTTTCCTGACACCCAGCAGACTTGGGCACTCTTTTATGTTATATTAAGAACTTTCTGTTGTCATGGTGTTTAATCAATGATAGTGAATATGATCGAGGAGTGGGTGGGCTCAGCCGGCTCATTAGCCAGAGACAGCTGTGCTGCTCTGTTCACATCTTTTTCAAGCACATGAATGGATATGACGCAGCAGGAGCAGGTGAGACTGACCATAATGGAGCCCGCAGGTGACAGGATGTTCTCAGCTGGATCAAAGGACAGTTTTTACATTTTTGTCTTATATAAAAATAATCAGGTGCCCATGTGAACAATCAAACAGGGCTTTCTTGTCCCTCGTGTCCATAGTGGCTAACAAAACTATATTAGAAATACTGAGCATGACAATTAATCTGATGTCAGCTTTTTGAAATATTATTAAGAGTAACTGTAAATATTATTTATTGCGAATCTTGGTCGGTTTAATCTGGTGATGGAGAATCCTCTGTCAGAGATGCCAGTGTATCAACATCATCAACAAGACACACAGCAACATAGCTTATGATACAATACAGACACAGAGGGCTCCACTGAGCCAAAGCTTTGTAACAAAATTACTGTACAGCTTGGTTAACTTGGGTTTTTAATAACTTAAACATAATAGACATTCATGTTTATCAAATGGCCGAACATAAAGCAAAATTGCATACATCAGTCATGCGCCCCTTTATTTCTGGTTTGTCGTTGGAAGCTAAAATTGTAACTGAAATTAAAGTTTGATTAATTGAACAGCCCTACTTTCAGCGTGAACACTGTACCTGCCTGCACTGATGACGACACTGCTACCTGACAGATTAGGTTCTAGGTTAATAAAAGCTGCTGCCTAGCTGGGGGCTTTATATGTGGGAGCAATATTGCCATCTCATGCAAATTAGGTAAACTCTATGTAATACTTGGGATTAGTTCAGGGTGTATTCTTTCACCCAGGAGCCTGCTGGGACTGGTCCGGCATCCACAACCCTGCATAATTTAGTTGCTATTAGAATATATTTCAAGTCACTTTCTAAAGCAGCTAAGTTAAAAACTGAGAAAACTGGGTCACAAACAAATCACCTGGTCTTTACTTTATCCAAGTGTATTTTCTTAAATGTGGATATTTGTTTCAGAACACACAAGGCCTGTTTTATTGTTTTGGTCTATTTATCATGTTGCCAACAGCAGCAGTAGTGGTATACAGAATTGGTTACAATCTTTTAACTGTATTTGTAATGCAAATATCTAATATGCCAATAATGTAGCGTCAACTCGATGCAGTTATGCGCATAGACATCGTCTAGATGACTCGCTGAAATTCAAACTAAGCATCAGAATGAGGAAGAAGGGTGATTTCGGTGACCTTGAATGCGGAATGTGGTCGGTGCCAGATGGTTAGATCTGAGTACTTCAGAAACTTTTCCCCATGCCAATGTAGAATGGTCCAAAAAGGGGAACAGCAGTTCTCTGTGAAAAAACGCTTTCTTGATTGCAGATGTTAGAGAAGAATGGCCAGACTACTTTGAACTGATAAGGCGGGTAATAGCAACTCAAATAACCACTCATTACAACCAATGTGTGCAGAAGAGCATCTCTGAATACACAGCACGTTTAACAGTGAAGCAAATGGGCTACAGCATTACACCAATTGCATCTCCTGTCAGCTAAGAACAGGAAACCGAGGCTACAGTTGACACAGGCTCAGAAAATTGGACAACAGAGTATTGGAAAAACATTGCCTGGTCTGTTAGTCTCCATTTCTGCTTTAACATTCAAGTAGTATGGCCAGAATTCAGTGTACACAACAAGAAAACACCCAGCCTCGGATCAATGGTTCAAACGGGTGTAGTGTTGTAATGGTGTAAGTGATATTTTTTTTGGCTTGGATCCCTTTGTAACAATTGAGCATTGTTAAACACCACAGCCTGTCTGGGTGTTGTTGTATTGGTGACCATGCCCATCCTTTCATGACCACAGTGTACCCATCATCTGATGGCTGCTTCCAGCAGGATAATGTCCCATGTCACAAAAGTCAAATGATCTCAAACTTGTTTCTTGAGCATGACAGTGACTTCAGTGTACTTATGAGTCATCCACAGTTACCAGATCTCAGTCCAGCAGATCAGGTCTGGTGTGGTGAAGCAGATTTGCATCATGGACATGCAACTGACAAATCATTAGGAACTAATGTATGCTATCATGCCAATGTGCACCAAAATCTCTGAGAGATGTTTCCAGCAGCTTGTTGAATCTGTGGTGCTAAAAATAAAGCAGTGTTGTAATATTGATAACTGTGATATTTAAAAAATAAATTGATGTCACGTTAAAATGTGTATGATGAATCAGTTAATGTCAGCTACAGTCTTATGTCTCATGTCCTCTCTTTGTGCTCATAAACTAAAGCACAGCTGTGCCCTGGGCCTTGACTCACAGGTTTGTCTACAGGTTTTGGAAGATTTGCTTGAGTCGCTGCAGTTTGGTCGTCTTTTTCTGGCTTTATGATATTTTTTGTACAACTGGAGTATTGCATTTATCAGTGACATTTGTTCATATTCATTTAGCCAATCTATTTTTTAATCATTTGTCTCATTCACAAGAACATAGTGAATTCTTCTTTTTACAGTTGAACCTTTTGAATGTTTTAAATCTCTTTATATGCTCTGTAGGTACTTGCAAAGTCTACATTATTTCTGATGTTCTCTAGATATCCCAATGTTATCATTACTGGCCATGACAATATTGTAGTTGAAAAAGAAAAGTCCGTGCCACAGCCCTAAACCACCTACAAATCAGAAGACTCAAACATCCATGAAATGACAAGACACATAATGCGTGAGGGTTAGAAGTGTCTGCATAATGTGTGAGTGTAAAGTGCATTTATTAATGAAGCATAAGGAACTGGCATGCTAAAAAGTCCTGTGAAGTCAGTGTTCCCGGCTTGTCCCTAAAATTTGAGTCTGTCACATTTCTGAACGCATGATTAAGCTGTCAGAAGGATGCTGTTAATACGTTTGCCTGCAGGAATATGCACACACTGTGAATAAGTAACTGTGGAATGAAACTGTGTGTTTATCTGACAAAGAAGAGGAAAGTAAAAAAAAAAGAAAAAGAATCTGCAACACAGTTTTTAATATACGTAGTAATCAGTAAGTGTTCACGTCTGCAGAAAATGTATAGCTGATCTTTTTAAGGCTTTGAAATGGTGTGAGACATTCCTGTGAATGGTTGTGAAAATTCCATCTGAATAGCGAGATCTGATATTTTAGCAGTCATAGGTCAAAATTACATTCTTCAGCCCTTCTCGAGTGGAAGGTACCATGATATCCAACTGTGTTTTCGTTTTCCATGTAGGCTTCTCTTTGATTCTCATCGGTCCAGGTGGTACTGTGCTGATTAAGCATGGTACCAATTTCCTCAGTAAATTACAGTGGCTATGTTTGCCTCTTGGAGACCAGAGTTAATCCATTTACATCACAAAACTGAATAATATAAAAAAGAAATAGACATGAACTAACATTATCCATCTAATTGTCATGATTTAGAGAACCAGACAGACCCCCTAAACCAGCGGTCCCCAACCTTTTTTGCGCCACGGACCGGTTTATGCCCGACAATATTTTCATGGAACGGCCTTTAAGGTGTCACGGATAAATACAACAAAATAAAACTAGTACCGGTACTGGAAAAAAGAAGATTTATTCATCCGTGGCAGCACTCTAAATAAACACCCAGACTTCCCTCTCCCCCGCCACCTCTGAAGGCACAAGGCAGTACTATTGCCAGTGTGTCCTTAATTTGCTCCATCGCCTCCTTCCAGTTGGACATGCTCTAAAAAGTTCCTTTCAATGTGGAGTATCAGCTCTACTCTGACTCCTTTCCATATAGACAAGTTACTCATTCTTTCTCCAAGTGAGAGCCCAGTAACTCATCAGAAGACGCTCAGTTGCAGCACTTGTATCCGCAGTCTTATCCTTATTATATTTAATTAGAGCTTGTGGCTACAGGTGAGGGTAGGAATGCAGACGGACTGGCAAACTGACAGCTTAGCTTTAACACTCAGCTCTCTTCACCTTAACAGACAAATCCAGTGTCTGCATCAGTGCAGATGTTGCGCCAATCCATCTGTCAATCTCCCACTACACTCTCCCCTCACTCATGTACAAGATCCCAAGATACTTTTATACCTCCACTTGGGGCAGCAGTTTTTTGGCTAAGAAGTTGGACCTTAAACTCAGAGGTCCTAATTTTCATCCTTGCTGCTTCATACTCTCCTTTAAACCTGCTCAGTGTAAGCAGCAGGTCAGGGCTTGATGAAGACAACAAAATCACTCCATCTACAAAAAGCAGGGTAGAGATCCTGCAACCACTGAAGCCAATGCTCTCCACCTCTTGGATATTTAGAATTTCATATCAGTAGTTGAAATAAAAGCCAGTACACAATGTCCATAGAAAACACTGAGGGTGTTTTTAAACCTGCATTGTTTAGTCTGATGAAATCAGGTTTGTTTTTTTCTCTTTTCCCTTTATTGCTATGATTTGTTTGGGTGATGCAAAGTCTGGTGAAAGAAAGTCTTTAAAGTTTTATGCTTTCATGCTGTCCTTAACCTTTTGAGTATTCGCGCTAACAAACAAACAGACAAACTGAACTGGCTGCTCGGCAGAGGCTATGTGAATTATTTAATGTGCTTCTTTTTAATATCTCTAGCTTTTGAGGCAGCAAATAAACATTGTGGACCCAAGCATTATTTCACAGGTTTCAGTGGGCTTTTAGTTTCACACTGGAGCGGTAGATGGTAGACAAATGCCCGCATAACATTTTGGAGAGAGTCTTTTTTTTAGTCCTGTGTGCAGCTCTTTGCAAAAAGTATTTGAGCTCTTGGTGACTGTCGCAACAAATTCCAGCAAAAGCGAAAGCTTCCTCTTCTGTCTTTCCTAATTTTGCTCCTGTTTAGTTTGCCCTTGTGTTCAGGCATGCTGCTGCCCCCTCGGATTATACTAAAATAAACAATAACATCTTCTGAAAGAAAATGAATATTCATTGTAATTACATCAAACTCAAGAGTACTGCGAACTTCTACATCCAGCACTAGGGCGGACTCCGTATTAGTAAGTGAAAAATAAACATAACTGGGCTTTTGTCAAATTGTTTTTCCTGACATATCTCAGTGTGTTTCCTGCTTTGTGCAGAGAAGCATACAAAAGAATGAGCACTGAGATGCAGCAGTCTGTTCCTTTGTATTTCAATCCCCTCATTTCATTTTGTCTACTGACTGAAAGTATGGTCAGACTTTGGTCATTTGCCTTGAACACAAGATCAAGAGGCCTCCTAGAGACAGCAGTCTCATAATGATTCAGCCTCTCTCCACTTCTCCAAATGTTAACATCAATTCTCTATCAGTATCCTTTCCAAGTTTTAGTCACAAGTCACAGACTTTGTAATTCTCCATTTAGCTGTTACATTTGAGTCTGTTTGGCCCCCTTGTTGCAAAATATGACTCAGATACATTTTTAGAAAGCTTTTTCAGTCTGCGAACTTCCTTTACATACTGCTTTGCTTCCTATATTTATGTGGATGATCCTAAAGTACACACACACACACACACACACACACACACACACACACACACACACACACACACACACACACACACACACACACACACACAAAGGAGCAAATGAACCATAAATCTGCTGCAAACTAAGGCTGCTTACTAATATAGAAATGACTTGTTCACAGAAGATATTTTTACATGTTACAGTAAGATTGAATGATTGGTTTTCAGTTTTTCAGTCATAATTGGTGATAGACTGATCAGTCTCAGATCAGCCTAGGCAAGCTGCCAACCAATGTTATGGTCTACCAATCCTTGTATAGACAACCAGTTCTGAAGTCTCTTCAGGATCAAAGAGATCCAACTCCAACATGATCAGCCCACACGAGCCGGCATCACTGAAGTATAAAACAGTGGCAGAGTAACCCCACTGGCAGGTCCTGTTTGAGAGTTGCAGAGTCACAAAGAGATGTTGAACATGATAGATAAAGTAGGTCATACTTTCATACATATTCTTTTGGATGTTATTTGTAGAAAAAAGGTCTGTGCTGTCACCTTGAACAATATTTGGCCTTCTGTCTGATCCAGTTGTTGCAATACTGTTTAGAATTGAATCAAACTAGCACACCGTGATCCACTAATGGATCTTCAGCTAAACTGTGCTCAAGGTCAAGGTCACATTTGGTGTTCTCAGTGGAATTTAGCTCATTAGTTTGTGAAATGAAAATATCCAATGACAAGAAAACTCATTATTTTCTTTTTGTATATCACACATTAGAATAACCTGTGAACCGTGATAGATCGGTTCTTCACTTCGTGTGCTTTCTCTGTTCCTCTCCCTCTGACTTTGTTTTTAGTATTTCAGTCTTTGGACAGTTGATTTTCTGAAATGTTTCTGTTTTCCATCCTTTGTGATTACCTCCCTACCCTCATTTGACTGCTTTCAACTGTATTCAGCTCATTCTCATTTTGTCTAATTAATAATATATATTCCTACTTTCCCTATCACTCTTTGTCACATCACATCATCTGCTGTGCTTCGTTGTTTATGCAGTTTCCTGGCACAAAGGAGCAAGTTCAGTAACCCCCAACCCTCAATCAAGATTAGCAGTTATATCAAGGCGGTTATCAACCCAATAAGTTACCTCAGGGTTTGTCAATCTAGCGACAAGTGTCCTCGCATGAAATATGTGGCATAAGCATCATTTGACCAATCACAGATCTGGGTAAGTGCACTGAAAACACTGCGGCTGATTTTACAAAGGAAGATATAACTGTCGGTAATAGGAATAGCACTGTAGAGTACTTTAGTATTAAATATGTACATATTTATATTTACATATAAATATGTACATTTCAGTTAGTAAGACTGGAAAAGACCTTCTATAATAATAAGGTTTAGACTTTTTGAAGCTGGGAAGGAAAGTTGTGAAAAAATGATGAGTGTGTAAGTTGACATAGTAATGAGTACCAGAGTGCTAGCATTAAGACATAGGGGAATCTGATGGATTACAATAGTTATTACTTTAAATTAATATTTAGATGTGTGTAAGAAATCATTTTAGTTTTTACTGTTACAGTTGCTGCCTCGGTGGTGTTTGAGAATGAGAATGGTGACGCATAAAACTTTAAAATAGATCAATTTACTGTCCCACAGCTTGATGAAGGAGACAGGAAAATCAGTTCAGTTTGTCTGCAGATCAAAGTGAAATGAACTCGATAGGTTGACCAGGATGGCTGGTTATGCAGCAGATCTCTTGCTGATTGTCTTTGCTATCATGGTGGTAATCAGGTGGCTCTGGTGTTTCAGTTACATCGTCAGCTCATATCTTGCCGTGCTGTGTTTCTGCAGCTCCGAGGAAATCTGCATACACCAAAAGCCACCTAGCTCTGGAATCTAGCTTTAATGAGAAGGACATTACCTGAAACTCTGCACCACTCACCTTTTCCAGAAACTTTTCTGTCTTCTGAAGACCCCTCCTGAGTCTCAGTCACACCTCCGAGTAAGACTGTTAAACTTGAACTCTGCCTTTTACTATAAAATTTATACCCACCTTGGCATTAGCTACTCTGACTTCTCCTACTCCACAGTGCTCCAAGCTATGTCACTGCTGCTGTAAAACCAAAGTCTCAAGTTTCACACTTGCTCAATATTTAAGAACTGGTTGCCTTTCAATAAATCTTTTAAGGCTCCCTTTGGCGTCTCGAGTCTGAATCCAGGGCTCAAATATGACAAAGACTTTGGATCCTATTTAAAAACACCTTTTATACTATCCAAGTATAGCGGTCAGAGGGATACTCCATGATTAGTGACATTTTCTGGAGACCTTAATGGTCAGTATTGGGTTTTTTTATGCCTGTTGATCTCTAATCTTGAACATAACCTGCTCCATTGCAGGTTAGGTGCAACATCAGTTGCCATGGCAGTGTACCCTGTTAAGCAATAAACAGCATTTCCAATACTGAAGACCCAGACTTAACCTTGGATGGAAGTCCAAATCCTGCTTTGTATTACAGGCTTCTGTTTTTGTTTCATTTTTGGACTATGGATTTTTTTTTCTGCCTATACCGGCTTATTTTCTATTTATTTAATCAGCCCCTGTGTTTTCCACTTGGTTCCTCCCTCCACCGCTGCAACTAGATAAAAATGTCTGCTGTGGGGACTGACCTTTTGATGGTAAAACCTAACTAATTAAATTGTAGCCCCATGGATTGAAAAAGAATTATGGCTGAAATAACAGGGTCTGAAATAAAAACCTGCCCAAAATGTCAGTTGAGGGTAAATAAATACTGAAACTGAAGACTAAAAAGGGCAACTTTAAGCCAAGTGACTTAAAAAAGAATAAATAATACTATTTCTTCCTTACTGACTACATATATGTTTTTGTGTTGTCTAGATATGTTTGATCTCATTCATCGTGTGTTTTAAGCCAATATAGCAGAGCAGGTAAGGTATAATATCACAAATATTCCTGTAGACTTTATTCTTTACTTTTTCAACTATGCCTGTAACGGTATCAACAGAGACAATGGCTGCTGTTCACAGCTGTGTATTACACTAAATGATTTATCTGATAATCTGTGAGTTCAAAGACTAAAATCAAATTGGGTAAGAGGCAGAGTGCCAGTATTTCAGTGAAAACATATGTCTTTATTTAAAAGCCAGTAGCCAACACAACCCATTGCCTTTCTTCTTTTTGATTTGCTCTTCTCTGTGCTTAATCTTGGTCTGTTTAAGCAGTGTAGCATCATTTATAATAGGTGGTATTACACGAAAAGCTCAGAGATGGATGAAGGTGTTTGCTTTGGCTATTACTCCCTCTGTTAGAGCGAAACAGCATGACTACCTTGCAGCTCATCTAGATCAGTCTAAATCTGCCTCAGGCAAGCAGGGCCAAGGTCATTGAAGCTTTCCCATCACGTTCACATACTGTGTGCTATATACAGTATAAGATCTAAGGTTAGTCATCACTACCTTTCACTGCTCTGTGTGTAAATAAAACGTATCTTTTAGAAATGTGTCAATAACAGAAGAATCAGTGTTTCCACAGGCAACTTATAGCATCATGTCTCTAATGTCTGAGCCTGGTGCTTCTGCTTATTTTCCTTATTGATCTACTTCTGGTCTACTTGCTCCAACCAAAGACATTTTCCACAGGGGGGGTTCACTGCTCCTTTCAAACCTCCACAGAGCTTCCAAGTCTCTCGTCCCTTCTCTCTCTCAAGCTCCGTGTGTGTTCTGGTGTGGAGCTGAGGGAGCAGTCCACTAATAGAAAGTCTATTGACTGGGCCAGACACTCATTGCTGCTATAATAGCTGCCAGGACCCTCTGGAAACCAGTCGATAAAAGCAACTTGTCTGTCTCCACTAGTGAGAGGCCTTTGTCAGCACTGGAGGACAATTAAATGTCTGATCGACCACCTTCAGATGCAGTTTAGTGTGTGAGAGAAAGCATGCATGGAAGCTGCATAGCAGTACGTGTTTGAATGTGAAAGGGGGGGAAAAGGGAACCAGGTTAACATTGTGTCAGCAAATGCTCTTTGACTGTATATCTCATTGTTTGTGTGTATTTGAGGAAACCAGAGTGACCATTATTTCTTGGGAGCCTTGCTTTTGGGTATTTCTGGACGCAGACAGCTGGCACTATTGTCCTACTATTTGTTGCTGTAGAAAATCATACAAACTCCAAGTCAAGTCTCTCAAAATTTTGTCAACAGTAACTTTTCACTCCAAATTAACATTTGGGTGAAAATTTACCAACAGTGTGCAGAGCTGGATACCAGATTTCAAGCCTTTTTTAGTATCTAAAATCTGTCCATGAAATTTCCAGTTCATCTGTTTGCCATCAAGATCTGGCATACAAAGTTTCCTAAGACAAAATAAAGTCCTAAAAAGACCCATCCCACTGAAGTGGCATTTCGTTTAACGACGAGGGTTTATCCTGTAAAAAGTTAAATATGTCTCTAAAGAAGATATTTGTTGAAAAAATATGAACTTTGGAAAACTGTTCTGAAGTTCAGGTATTGCAAGTCTTGACAAGTAGCTGGACTTGTCATTTTTTTTAAAGTAGCAGGCTTTTTGAAACATGCCCAAGAAAAATGAAGTTTGACATGCTCAACATTGTAATTTTGCACCATCAAGCTGACTCCCAGAGAGCCAGAAATCAGCCTGGCGTCCAGCGTGCCCTAAAAACTTGAGGAAGCTGGACAAGTGAAGGACAAAAGAGGAAGTAGCTGCCCCGAAAAACGAGCAGATGAACAGTATCTGAATGTCATGACCTTAAGAAATAGGAAAGAATTCAGCAGAATGAAAGCCAAAAGTATCATATTTGATACATGAGTTTTTGAGAATAGGCAGCCCCCCCCCCCAGGAAAAGAGCAATAAATAACAAAAATAAGAATACTGGAAATTAGGGCTGCACGATTAATCGTTAGAAAATCGCGATCTCGATTCATACTTATGTGTGATCTCATTTCCAAATGACAACGATTAAAAAAAAAAAAAAAAGACGACGACCATTGTACCGCATTTTGATCCGGGACGTAATCTGCATGAAAACAAGCGCTCACTCTTCCTGCTCAACAAATGACAAGGGCGGAGCCTTATACCACGTGATACAGAAGCTGTGCCGTGTGATGCTAAAATTAGCAGGGAAAAAACAACGGAGAACACGTCAGGGATGACGAGAAAGTGACAGGAGAAAATCCGTCCCGGTCAACCACCCAAACATCAATAACGGGAACCTTATACAGCGCTTCCCCTTACCCGTCGAACTCCCGCAGGCACAAAGAAATTACGGAGGCTATCACTTATCACCTGACCAAAGATATGGCTCCCATCAACATTGTGCAAAACGAGGGATTTAGGAAAATGATCAACACCCTAGACAAACGCTACACAGTGCCGTCCCGCAACTATTTTTCTATTGTTGCACTACCTGCTCTATACACACAGCGTCGAGCAACGGTGGAGACGGAATTTCAAGCAGTACAACATTTTGCGGCAACAACATAACGTGAGACATTTGTTGTTTTTATGTTTATTTATTGTTTTTATGTTCAGTCTCAACTGTTACGAAGTTGATGTGCAGTTAATAAGTGCAATAAATATTTACACTGGAAAAGAAAATCGTGAGAGAATCGTGATCTCAATTCTAAGGCAAAAAATCGTGATTCTCATTTTATGCAAAATCGTGCAGCCCTACTGGAAATCCGGTTGTTCAGTGATGACGCGACGAATCCTACTTCCGGGCCTAAAGTAGTCTGCGTTTAACATGGCTTTTGTGTTGTTGACATGCTTAATGTTATGTATTTTCTTCTATTTAATCTCAAAAAGCTCCTAAAACAGTCAGTGAACCCTGTTGACCTCCCTCGGCTTTTATTACCACTAATCATTTATTTAAGCTCAGTTTTTAAAACCTTAGGATGTAACTACAGCCCAGCCCATGCAGCAGTATATGAATGACTAACCTCGTATTGTGGATGGATTATCTCAGTTGTTCTCCTGGCTGAAGTTTGGTCCTTTTACAGCATCCTGCCATGCGATTACATTTGTTCCTGACCACCGAGAAAACTCACGTTAACTTTTATCGAGTGGAAAAAAAGTTACCTTGTTCATATTATGCTAACATAGCTGTGTCGCTAGCGGTCACGTAGCACATCATTATATACCAGCTAGCCAAACTTCAGTAACCCTACAAACGTCACTGCTGTTTAGTTTTCTGTCTTCATTTATGCTGGAAGTGATAACAGAGCTGTACGTTTTAATTTGTTTCCAAAACCCCGCAGTCAGGACATGCTATATTGTATTTAGATAGAAGCTAGCGAGCTAACTCCCTGCTAACTTCTAACTCTGTTAAATGTCATAAATTCCGTTTTCATGGATGCCTGGATGTTAAACTCAATTGTTACACCTGGTAGAGCAGAACGCTGATCATTTTATTAAAGATGAAAGACTTTAGACAGTTTTTCAACTCTCAGTAATGCCATAGTGATCGTTTGATATATGGACCTGCAGCGGAGTTTAGACCCAGACACGGCTAGTGACGTCAGACTGAACAATCAGATAGCAAATATGATACAAATGAAAACAATATATTCAAATTAATATTGAATTCATTTATTATTTTAAGGTTCTTTTTAAGGTTCAATAAAAACTCAGTTTTCAAAAATGTTTCATTTACTACGGCTCATCAAGAAAGACCTAAGACAGTGAGTGTTATGGTTTCATTCTACATTTCAGTCAGTGGTGTCAGGCATCTTGTCAAAATTGATGTAATTATGACAGAAAAATACAGTCAGATCTTGATCCAGCCTTCAATACCATCTGGAAAATGTCCGATTGGCAACAGCTTTATTTTTTTTAGCTAAGCAGTGATCCCAAACAAACTGCCAGTGCAGTAAAAGTACAACTGGGTACAAAAACACACAATGGAAAACTATCAGTCATAGATTGGACTCCCCAGAGAAACACAGCCTGAGCTCTCTTAGATAAGTTTTTTTCATGTCTTCTCCAGTCTTCTTGAAGGACATCCAGTCTCTTCTTTGGATGTTGGCTTCCTTTTCTTCTATTGTCTGCCAAGATGATCCCACACTGCTTCAGTAATGTTGAGGTATACCAAATACTGACTTTCAAGCTAATCGGGACTGAAGAAACTCTGCAAATGTATCAATAAACTTCTGCACATATTTTCTTGCAACATATAAAGACATGAGTGGTGGCTCAATCATGACTTAGATTTGTATACTCCTTTCAAGAAACCCAAAGATGCTTTACAAAGGAGTATAAATAAAAAATATATATAAATGAGCACAAAGACTAAAAGTTGAATGCTTTGTTAGAAAGGTGAGTTTCTTAAAAGAGGCCAGTGATGGGGTACTGCGAATCTCAGATGGGAGAGAGTTCCAAAGGGTAGGAATACCATAGAGGTATGGAGGTTGGCTACAAGGGACTGAAAGCAGACCCACAGCTGAGGACTGTAGCACCCAAAACTGTTTGTATGGGGGAATAAAGTCAGACAGGTACTGAGGGGTGAGGGCATTGAGGGATTTATAAGTGACAAAAGGGCTCACTACTTGTACACAGTAATGCCTTTTCTTGTTGTTTTGCAGCAGCAGCAGAAAAACAGTGTTTATAGCTTGTGAATTGCTTAAATAATGTTTCTACTGGTCTCTGTTTTCTCTTGGCACACACGTGGATGGGGTAATGGATGCCCTTGTATGAAACAGTTTCACAGGCAGCTTTTTGTGCCATAATGCCAACACACACCTCATTAGAAGAGTCCCTAAGGTAGCTCGGGGGGAGGTGAGGAGGTTGATTGACAGCAGTGGCATTCAGACTAAGGAGGAGACAGTGCGGAAACAGCACGGCACGGCCACTGTCTGGGGAGAATAAAAATGGAGAGGCCTCTTAGTGCTTATAAACTCTGTGGTAACTAGAGTACTGCTTCAGTCATATTCACACTTCCACACAGCAGGTGCCAAGGATGAAGGACCATGGTACATCAAAGTTTTTTGTTTTGTTTTCGGGGCCACATGATCCTCAGGAGTGTCCACTCTTAGCAAGGAACACCACTGTGTCACCGCAAACCTGTGACACCTGATCAACGTTGTTACTGAATGATAAGACAAGTGCCTCGTATTTAGGATTTCTGATGCCTTCTGTGGCATTAAATTCAAGTTTCCCATCCAGTATCTTTGTCAGCACGTATGCAGTCTTTTGGAGTGGTCTTTGTCTACACTTAAGCTGCTGTATTTGTCAGGAGAGTTGGATCACAACCAGGAGATAAACAGGAGGCAAACTTGCTGCTAATTCTGTCCCACATTTTTCCTCGCAGCAGACGCGGAGGGACATTGGCTAATATTGTTATAGGTAATTTCTGCCAAATGGCTGGTAAATGTGGCTTGGGAAGACAAATGCCTCCAAATGCATAGACACAAACACTCACACACCCTTGGTCTTACGCGTGCACGCACACATACACAGAGCAGAGGAAGATGGGAAACTGCAGATTGAATTAAGGTAAAATTAACTGGAAACTTTGTGAAAGTTGTGCTGCTTTCCTTGAGGGGAAAATCCGATTAACTTCATTAACATACCTGGCTAGAACTTCAGTTCTGGAAAGGAAGTCACGCTGACAGACAAATAGACAATGTATGGCGGTATGTGGGGGTGAGGCGGTGGCGGTGCTGGTGGTGGAGGGAAGGGGTAAAATTGGGATGAGGCAATTGCCAGATGGAGAGGTGAGGGAGAAGGGAGGGAGGAGGAAGCAAGGGCTATGCTGAGTGATATCTGCAATGTGCAGGGTGTGAAGCGTGTCATCTATCATCTAATAGAAAACCTGTGTGTGGCTGAAACGGTGAAAAAAACACACCACACTTTCCTTTCCCTTCTCACGCTCGCTGCTATTTGTACCCACAGGGTAACCGGTCCAATTGCTGACAGTTCCTCTGCTGTCCCCGTTTGCCCCTGTGTTTTCTCTCAGCGCTGCTCTGTCACCTGTCACACATGCAGCTATGATGCAATTTCCCACAACTGTGTGATCTGAATCTTAACTAAGCCATGACTCAGACGCTGATTGGAGTTCGCTATTTAATGCTGATTTTCAGATGGCGATGCGTTTGTAAAGTCTGGATAACGAGCCTCTGGTTTCATTTTCAAATGAATGCATCCGTTTACTGCTTGTTGGCAAACAGTTACCTTTAAATGAAAATGTCTAATTGGCAAAAGATGTCTGCAATTAGTCCTTTATGAACGGAAAAGAGGCTGTAATTAGATAAACATGTCGCCCTTGGCGAGCCGCAACAGCTCTGTTGTATTAGATGAGGATTTAAAAGTCAGTCGCAGGTGATCAGTCATTTCAACTTTGATGTTAATGCAGCTGTTGTTCAAGGTCGGCGTGACCTTGTTACAGCTTTGCACAGTGAGGTAGTCGTAACACCCGCACAACGATGTGTGCAGGCTTTAGTCTACTCTAAATCTAGACGATGTTTTCACTTAGAAAGGTGACAGCTGTAATGGAGCGCGTATAGGGTTGTGTGACATGCCGTCACTGCCAGAGCATTTGTATCAGTTCACATTTTTTAAATCTTTTTAAACAGTCAGTTTGGCTTATTCTCTGCATGTTTGTTTGGATTAAGAGAATCAGTTTCCTTGTCGTGAGTTGTTATGAAGAAGTAAAGCCTCTGACTCACATGTGCACGCTGTCAACTGCCGTCGTATAAGCGTCAAAACAGACGCAGTTTTTACTAGGTTTGACGTCATCCACCCAAGGGATCTGAGATATATATCAGCCTCTTCAAAACCTTGTGGTGGTATTTTTTTTTCTTTTAATATCCCACAGTGATCGCCCTCTGCTTTGTGACCTAAAAGATTACATATTGCTCGTGTACAGTTAACAGTTAACTCCCCGGCCTTTTACATTTCCCAGCACAAAAGATGAATCTGCTTACGGTGCAGCCACTTCCTACTTGTTCCTCCTCTAATGAAGGCTAAGTGCGTTTTAGTGTTCTAATGGCTTTGCATTAAGCCCCATCTGATCCGGTTCTCTTACACAACAGTGCCTGATTAAGGCCAAGACTCATAAATATTCTTATTTAAACAGGGAGATGGGTTATTCATTGTTAGAGGTTTACTGGAGTTCAGTCATTTCAGTGTTCAATTATTCATCTCGTGCAACTCTCAAGGCCTTAAATACATAAACTGTATATAGTAAAAGGCTTCCACGAGAAACTGTAATAACTTATGTGAATATATTTTTACAATAGCATATTCCACATAATGGGTTTAGGTAGGCTTTTGACAGACATGCTTGCTGATCCAGTGCTTCGAGTTTCTGAATGACTATTAATGTTTTTTTAATAAACATATTTATTTAACTCTGTTCTGAAATTCAATGCAAACTATTTAACATCCCTTTCCCATCTTCCAAACTCCCACCTGTCCCTTTTCCTGCCCACTAAAGCTTTGCTCTAATGCTTATAGCCTCGGTTGTGTTGCATTGTGCGAGCTCTGGTATGTTTTTGTCTTTTCCAGACTGACTTGCCTCTCGGAAGGCTGAACTTAAAATAATTTTTCAGCTACGCATTTCCTCGGTGTGATATAATCCTTAACACTTCTACACTTACACTGCATGTGTTTGCGTCGCTTTACTAGCAAGAGACAAACCGCCTGAGAGAGTGAGGACAAATAAAGTCTCCTTGGCAAATCCTTTACGTCAAACAGTCCCCCTCAGTTGTATCTGTGCTATACAGTTATATTTGTGAAATTCAAAATATAGATCATAATGTTACATTAGGATTCCTACAGAGGCAAGGTCAGCCAACAGCCTCCACAGGTCAGCCAATATCCGTGCCGGGCCAAGTCAGCTGATGTTTTAACTCATTCCCTTATTTGCATGCTCTTGTCAAGTCAAATATGTGTTATTGAAGCAGATTTTAGTCAGTGCATGCTGTTTCTTACTTAATCACTGTCATGACCGTTGTCATTTATCTCTTCTCTGGTGTGTGTGTGTCGGGGGGGGGTCTTGCTGCTCTCCCTGCATTTAGGCCTTCTATTGTTTTAATGTGTGCCTTTGTTCAGATTAAACCAACCACAGTTAGTCAAGTTAATACTAACAGCTGTGCTGTGAAATCTTCTGTACTCGTATGTTAAATTGATGAGTGATGACAAGGAAGGTTTCTGTTCTTCACTGTCTCCTGCTGTCCTCATTTGCATTTCAGTGGTTGGGATTGTGCGACAGTCTCTCTAATAGTGACAATATGAATATGCAGTTTCATAACTGATGCTCATTGTTGTTGCAGTCATAACATAAGGTACCAGCAGTAAGGTCGATGAGACACTCGGCTTGTGCAGACGTTAAGCTTTTGTGTTGGGGTAACTAAATTTGATAAATA
This sequence comes from Rhamphochromis sp. 'chilingali', assembly GCF_963969265.1. Classification (NCBI taxonomy): domain Eukaryota; kingdom Metazoa; phylum Chordata; class Actinopteri; order Cichliformes; family Cichlidae; genus Rhamphochromis; species Rhamphochromis sp. 'chilingali'. The sequence goes on along the minus strand of NC_137947.1, from coordinate 16,370,081 downwards.
GAGTAGGAAGTGTAGCGTTTAAATTTAAATAAATAAATATTATATAAATATCGAATTCAAAACATGATAATGTCATATTCCCATTTCTTTGTTGATTTTTGTTGTGCCACTTTGCGTTTAGTTGTCTTCCTGTGCCTCCTGTGTTTCCCTGTCTCTGTTTTTAAGTGTTTGTTTTCATGTTGCTGTGTCCTCATGTTTTAGTAACAACTGTCTTTGTTCTAGTTTTACTTCCTGCTCTTTTTACTTCCTTTGTGAGTGTCATTCAGCCTCTTTCTTTTTACCTGCTGGGTGTGTTCAACTTTGTCCTGCTCCCACCTGTGTCTTGTTATTCAATCTATTCTTAGTGTGTTTATATATAACCCTAGTCCTCACACTGCCTGTTGTCTCCTGTTGGTTAGGGTCCTCTGTCCCTGTCCTTGTTTGAGATTTTTGGACTCCGCATCATAAAACAATGACCTTATTTTTTTTTTTACTTTGCTTTGTGCACTAAACTATATAGATATAGATATATACTATATATCTATATATATACTATATAGATATTGCAAGTTCTTTGCAAATCCTTCTCAGTAAATTTGCATTTACCAGGGTCTTGTTGGCAAAGTGAACACATAGGCTGTCATGAATATTTCACAGTTCTGCTTTGGTTTCAAATTTTCAAGATCACTGTTCAAATTAGGGGAAAAACTGTAAAATTAAAAGTTGTATAATTCCCCATGTTTGAAAAGTGTGGCTTTTGTTTCAAGGCTCCTTCTCCTTCTACGGTGTCTCTCACACATTTGCAAATTGCTGATAAAGCTGGTGCCCTGTTCTATTTCCATGCGCACCTTTTATTTGATCTGTGTTCAGGATTGTAAGGTAATTTTCTGCTTAACTGAAACTGTTAATTGAAACTGAGGATTTCTTTTGTGTTTTTGCTCAAGGATCTTTTTTTCTCTGATTTGTCTGACATTTTACTCATTTTGTTGCATAGTAACCACAAACGGAAAGGTATACGCTGATACCTTGGGCATAATTTGTGCCAACTGTGGAAAGATAAGTACAGAGATGTGAAATATATTTAGCACTGGGCTAATTGCTAATGCTAATACAAAGAGCTGAAGTCCTGCTCTCAGTATAATCCTTTTTTCCACGTAGGCAGTTTGAACTTTTTCTTGTCCTTTTATGCTATGTAAATAAAAGTAATGTCATTATCTCCTCCTCTGAGCATATGAACTAAAATCAGCAGATTGTTTGGTTTTCTTTCAAACCTTTCTAGCCACCCTGCTTACTGATAACTTACTGATAACTGATGATAAAATAAAATGGCATCTTCTGGAACTGCCTCACCACGATGCTGAAGCAGCTCCAGAAGATGCAAATATGTTAAGAAAAATTTTATTTTTCTATTTTTCAACTTCTTTTTGTCAGTCAAATGAAAAAGAAAAATCCAACATAGCTGTGTTTAAAGCCTATTATTGGTTACTGATTCTCCATTTATTACAAAAGGACCATAAAAGGATGTTTAGTTGGGAAAGGGGCTTCTGACGAGGCTTTGACAACCCATAATTTCAGCTGCAGACAGGCTGCCTGTGGATGTATGTGTGTTTATGTCTGCATGCTGGTTACAGATTGAGATCCCTGGTTTGGAGTACGCTCTGCAGGCTGGGAACAGGATGTTGAGATGACAGCAGTCACAGGAGGGGGTTATCAGATGTAGCCGTCAGCTGACAGACTTATTGCACTGTCTGTCCCCCTCCTGAGTCGAGGCCCAGATACATACTGTATTAGGCCAAATGCTGCCTTACTGGCCCAGTTTATGTACAGCCTAGTTTGGAAGTGTCTGGAAGGTATTGTGGGCCATCCCTGTAACATTTCTAAACTTAGTTCCTTTGATTTAATGTAACTAAAAGAGAAAAAAAGACCAAGTGTGTCAGGTAAATTAGCTTTGGTAGGTGGTAAGTTTCAGTATTTATTTGAACCAGATGTCGGCTCGTCTGGATTCTGTGCCTGTTTTATTTAAATTGGACGACTTACTAGGTACAAGATTGATTTGTCATAAAAGTCTCCCTGATGGTAAAACAGCTTTTAGATTGAGTGAGCAGCTTTTAATGAATTTTTAGGGCCCATAGCATATACTATTTGCCAAAAACATTCACATAAATCTGTCGCGCAGATACTCAGGGAGACAAAAATAAGCAAAGAAATATGCAAAAAGGGGAAGTAAATAAACGTTATCTGTGCACACATGCATATTAATTTGCTGGGAACACTGGTGCACACTTATTTTACATACAGAAGCACAACTCCCAAAGTGTATGTGTTTCAGGGCTAAAAGAGTGAACGTGTCAGATCAGTTTTAATTGGAGATGCTCTGGCCGGCCACAGAGCAGGAACAACAAAAAGCTTTTACCGAAGAATTGTTTGGCGCTTGGCAAAGCTTCCCCATTTGAAAAACAGCAAGAGACAGATTTGGATTATAGCAGAAGCCAAAACAATATCTCTGCTTGACTGGAGCCACAGCCTTTTGTCTTGGCTTAAAACAAGGTTAAAAGCACTGAGGCAATCTGCAGCATTACCCCTGATATAATTTCATTATTATGTAGCAATTGGCCTCACTCGCAAAGGCAGATGGGACACAAATTCGCAACAGGCGCATTGATGTAAACACTTGGGTTGTACTCAAAGTTCATTTCGCCTTATCAACAAGGGAAGTGGGGTGGAGGTGGGTTACTGAGCGATGACTCATGCACTTAAGAGAATATTATCATTAACCACAGTCCTTCTGGCTCATTTCCCACACTTTTTGAGGTTTTGTGATATCTGGCACTTGACATTTTAGTAGTAATCTTGATTTTTGATTTCATCCCGGACCACAAATGGTGTCCAGATGTTTAATTTTTCAGCAGCCTTTTAATTAAGAAACCCGTCATGCTGTCAAATGCCACTGTCCCAGTGTTACAATGAGTAACAGTGTCTTTGTCTGAAAAAGACACTAACTAACAGAATATTAATAATAATAAATGATAAAAGAAGAACAAAAATCTCTTGAAGTGTTAGAATTGAGCACAACTCAATTAATTTGAAATTCTTAGTCACATCCTTAAATAGCCAAGTAATGTTGTAAACAATGGCATGTGTGCCATTTGTATGTCTAAATGTTAGCAGTCTAGGGTCCGAGGTCTTCAAGATATCATTTTCAGATTTTTTGTGTGTACATATTAATAAGAGGTCACGCTGATTTAATTTAGGTGAAAATCAGGTCAAGGTCACGCCACATTATTCACAATTTTTTATGGATCGTCTTCAAATGTCACAAAAATATATTGTTCCTTAGAGGAAATTAGTTTCTAGTTTGGCTAACCAATATACCTTGACCTTCATTGTTAGCACCCAAGGTTAAAGTGAGAAAAAAACAACAACCAATAAACGATATTGTAAAATATCATATGAAAGGGCATGGAGAGAGCTGTACAACACACGTTTTACATATGAAGCCCTATAGTGGCACGATGATGCCATAACAAGCTGATGTCATCACATTGTAGCAGAAACATAAAACATCAAAGTTTTAGTAAAGCCCTCGCTCTTTAGGGAGCTGTGCCCTCTGATTGTTTTTGTATTAAAAGCCTTAATCTGTGACTGAGAATTAGCACCTACAAATATGGAGCTAGGGTTCTCAGTGGGAAATGGGTGCCCACTCTGGTTTTGGAGTGAGTCACTGCCGGAGGTGGAGTGCTTCAAACCTTTCCGGTTCTTGTTTATGAGTGAGAGCAGAAGGTGGTGAAGAGAGAGCATCAAAGTGAAGCTGCTGATTTACAGGTCAATTTACATTCCCAACCTTATCTATAGCAACGAGCTGTGGGTAGTGACCGATGGAATGAGAGTGCAGATGGTGGAAATGAGCTTCCTCTGAAGGGTGTCTGGTCTCTCCCTTAGATTGAGGACCTTGATTATTTGGGAGAGTAACAGCCACTATATTCCTCCACATCAAAAGAAGGTGGTTTGATTATCAGGCGAGGAAGTTTCCTGGAAGGCTCCAAGGTGAAGTGGTTTTTTGGGGGGTTGTTCAACTGAGAGGAGAGCCAGGATATGCTGGAGAAATGATGTGGAACACCTCAGTGGTCCTCCAAAACAGCTGGAGGAGGGCAGTGTGGGCGTCTGTCCTTACACTGCTGCCCCTGCAGCGTGGATAGAAAATGGATTGGAAGGTTTGCAACTGTGACTCATCCAGAACTGTACATTTTATTAAATGTTCTTCCATTTATGTATGCATGATTATCCTTGTCGTGTATCCCAACTGCTCTGACCTTTAAAGGGACAGTTAATGTGGACATGGTCTAAGGGCTGCCTGTTGCCCATTTAGAATAAGTCAGCCTGGACAGATTGGTCATTGCTGCAAGATAACACTCATTTCTGCCTTTAAGAATTATCACATTATCATTAGTTGTCTGGTTTTAATGCAGATGCTTTCAGTTTAGCCTGCTTCATATGTGTCTGGTTGTTACCCATCAGCTTATGAGGTGCTGTCTCAGGAACCAGCAGAGGCTGTGGGCTCAATATTGTAATAGCTAGGATGATTTTTAGACAGGGAGTCTCTGACAGGCTATAAGTACAACAGCCTGATGCATGGAGCAGAGCACCAGAGTGGAAATCTGTTGCTCCTGGGCTGTCTGGGGTTCACATCATCACAGCTGACAGCTAGTGTGCATAGGCACAGCATGTAACATGATAAAATGGGAGAAAGTCCAAGTCTGCCTTTGATTTGGTGAAATATATAGGTTAGATGTCTAATTTTGTACTGATGTATTTGTGTAACAAGAGAAAACAAAAACTCTTATATTATTTATTAAATGTTTTATTGTCTGTCCTTGCTAAGAGGTTTTAATAATTGAATTCATTCCGGTTTCAGTCAGCATAACCTTTTCCACAAGGCAGGCATTGTTATTCTTCAACAAAATAAAATATTGTCAAATCAAAGAAAAGTTTTGAACAATCTCCCCTGAAAGTCTGCCTTTTTCGATTCAGCTCCTTTGCAAATTTAAGACGTGGTGTCGGTACACACTCATGGACTCAGTGTGGGATTTAGCTTTGTTCACACCCTGTGCCACACATGTCCTTTAAAATGTCAGCTGGAGACGTACCAAATCTTTATTGTGACATTTTCAACACATGCTTCTCATAATGGGGTGGTTGCACGCTGTCGCAGAGATAACTGTAAAATCGTTGGGTACCATCAGTGTGACTCACTGATATCCCTTGATGTCTTTTAAGTTGATTACTGCATTTAATTCAGCGTAAACTCCACGGTGATGCCGGGTCATGGCAGGACTAGAAGAAAGCGAGCTGTGAACTGCACCTACAGTGAAAAGAGTTCCTTTTCAAAAACCCATCCCAGTAGAACATGGGGTTACAGTGATAGGGTCATGAATATGGATGAGCTCAGATAGCATACCCTACTGCTGCCTAAGTGGAGCGATGGCCTAGTATTCTCATACCCACTGACTAGTACACAGAGGTTGGGTGGTGCAGTGCAAATGACATAATACCAGAATTAATATTTTATTTAGCTCATCTCCTGTTGACTACATCGCACCATAGTGCTCAGTGGCTGCTGTTTACACTGATACTCTCTCCCACCTGCTGCTTCCTCTTCTCCCTTTCTCTTGCACTTGTTTTTATGCAATTAGTGTTCTGTTTTCTTCTTCTTTTTCTTTCCTTTTTGCTTGGAATAACAATTTGGTTTCTAGGAAGAAAATTACAACAATATATGATAAAGATTTCCTGCAGCTCAGCCTCACTCCACTCAGCACGTTATTATGCTCATTTATTTAAATAAAAGTTTAAAGAAAGCATCTGTGTGTGCTTGTGAGGTTGCTCTTGGCACACCCCACCCAAACTTTCCTCCTCTGTTACTCCGAATCTACATAAACTATTTTGGGAACCAAACTTTAAGGCTGTTTGTTTCCCTTCGACTCGTTTTCATACAAAACCTTCCAGCATTTTCTGCTTTTATTCCAAACACACACACAAATGACAAACACACAGTGTTCAGTCCCCGGCCATGAATTTTTTCCCTTTTCACATGCTTCCTACTTTAATAATGAGCCGTCACCATGGTGAACATACAGGTATAACAGCTTGTGTATTTATAAGAGCCTCCAGCAGTCTGGCAGGAATAAGGACATCAGCTAAATCTGCATGATATGTTGATCTGTAGATTGGTTATGGTTGGTGGAATTTATCGCCATGAAGTAAAAGCTGATATTTCAGCAGATACCATTTTGCAAGAACATGGTTTAATTCCTGAAAAATAAATAAATAAATAATAAAGAAACACTAATGATAGTAAATGATAGTAAACTATCCCACTAGAAATGAATAAAATCTTTAATTAGTTCTTGAATTTTTCTACTTTTCTAAACCTCTATGAATTTAGTAGAATCATTATCAATGTGACTATTAATATAGAAATTCTTTTCAGAGTCAGATTTTGCAGTATAAGGAATAATGCCTTTGACCCACAATTTCAACTACAATTATTTCTGTGTATAAAACGACAGAGCACCTTTGTCTTTGTCTCATGTGCTGTATTATAATTTGTCTAAGGAGCATATAAAAAAGTCAGTTTGGAGAAGGAAGTGGCAAAGAAAGTGATGAGATTTGTCGATAAACTAAATCATTTAGATCTGTCACTCAGGCCCTATAGACCACAGGCAACTATCTGTCGCTAAGGAAAAGTGTATATTCCCCAATTTGTTGGTGAGTGGTTGCTGGCTGTCTGTGAAATCGATTGCTAAAGCCCCAGTCAACAGCCCTGGAGACTGGTTAGTGACCAGATAGCCTAGCAAGCTTTGAATCCTATGGAAAAATGTGAATTCCCTGACCGGATCTCAGGTTGCTCCTGGAAGTCACTAGGCAAAACTGGTTATAAAGACTTATATAGTGCTGCATCGAAAACTTACTTGCAATGGTAGGTGGTCCTTGCAATTGGTTTGATCAGCAGTAGGCTGTAGTGTGGAAATATTGCCTGTTGGTCTACAACCAAGCACTAACTGCTCTCCCAGTGAAAGTGTGACGCTCTTTGGAAAAGCTGCAGATTTCGAAAGGTGTTGATTGCAAGGCTACGGTACAACTTTCACTTTGAAGGTGAAAGGTCTGTTAACAGTTTGTGTCATGCTTTCAAATTTCAAAGAGTGTTTGCAGACAACACAAGTCTCCATGGTTGACCGGAGCAATGTGCCAGCAACCAAAGCAATCACAAGGAGGTTTTTTCAGTGATGTGTGCGTTTTGCAACAGATTTCAGCTAGTTACAGCAGGCAACCACTCCCCAGCTGGTTGGGGAATACAGTTTTCCCTGGCAACTGGGTTGCCAACCAGTTTCCAGGGCTGTCTGACTGAGGTCTTATTTGTTACTGCAAATTGTGAAGTTGAGCAGTGTGATAACAGATGAATGCTTAAGTAAGAGGACATTTCAGACGTATTCATGGTGTCACACACAGTCAGAAAAAGGAATACACACTTGTGGTTTTTGCAAGAGAAAATAGATGTACTGTAGGTACCATTGTATTCATCATCGTGTGTTTACAAATGTGCTCAGGCTGCATAGCTCACAGCAAGGCTTCCACAGTTGATAGATTCACAGACACCCACCCGCAAGCATCATATCACACAGTTCCTACCCATAGATACATCTCTGTCATATATTATGTAACATCTGCTAAAATATGTGACTCATGGCGCAGTCATCATCTGCACAGACTGTGATATCGTCACACACAGACATCACTCCTATTGTGAATACACTAGTGTTTGAAAGAATGAAGTCAGTGTAAATAGTCATCAGAACAGTCATGATGCACATCGACAAGCAAGAAACAGACTTCTTGTTTTTGTGGTTTTGTTATGGTATAAAAATATCCAGCGGTTTGTAGTCCCACTTTGTTGTTTTGGCAGCTTTAGGAATCCACTGGCATTTCAGATGTTTCTCTGCAGGGACTGTCTTTATAGCGACTGCAGTTTTCCTCACGAAAATGACGGCTATCAGAATCCCTCTAAATGAATGTGATGACTCACTGGCTTCCAAACACAGAGTTTTGGTCCATCATCGCCGACTCTTTGAGTCACCATTACTTTATTTTCACTTATGTTTATCTATGAAAAACATGACCCAACAAAAGACTCTCATCCCAGTGCCAACATTTCGCTTATCATCTGTGGCTCAGTGGAGATAAACACTATGAATACAAAAATCCTGTACTACTAAAAACACGAACTTCACCTGTCGCTACTGCTTTATTTACACAAACCGCTTTTTTTGCTTTGTTGAACTATTTCACTTCAAACCCACATTGTATGGTTGTTACTATTAGCACGATTGCATAAAAACCATATATCTCAACCATATATGTGCAGAAGAAAAATAGTTTCTAATCAAGTAATATGTAGTTCACTCTCTTCACCGCGAAATAAGCAAAATAGAAAAGCAACAACCTTTTAATGTGTTTACAGATGACCAACAAGAACAAACAGAGGGTAGCTTTGCATTGACTGCTGTATTTCTCAGTCTTTTCCCCTGCTCATAGCCAATGTGATGTGCCAGCATGGGAAAGTGGAGCACGTCTTCTTGTGGTGCTACAGACCATTGTTTAAATACACTTTTCAGCCTGAAGACACTTACGAATGAGGTTGTTGTGCAGTGGTTACTGGACTAATATCTAAAAAGGCTCTCCTCTTTATTTTTTTGATGAATTGGTAAGATGTTGAGATGAAGGCAGTTCAGCACTAAAAGGTGATTTCTTTGTTCAGGTACAAGCATGTGCATTAATTCATTACCTAGCTATCACTACAAAGCAGCGCTATTACCAAAATGCGCGAGAAGTAGGTTTCAAGAAGGCAAGTGAATGCAATGTTCTACACTTTGCATGCATTGAATTACACCCCAGTTGTATTGTACAGTGGCTGCTACATAAGTGTGAAGTTTCTTTATTCTGGCAGTAACAGAAAAATAAAAAACATATCTAGTGGGGCAAAAAAGTATTTAGTCAGCCACCGATTGTGCAAGTTCCCCCACCTAAATTGATGACAGAGGTCAGTAATTTGCACCAGAGGTACACTTCAACTGTGAGAGACAGAATGTGAAAAAAAAATCCATGAATCCACATGGTAGGATTTGTAAAGAATTTATTCGTAAATCAGGGTGGAAAATAAGTATTTGGTCAATAACAAAAATACAACTCAATACTTTGTAACATAACCTTTGTTGGCAATAACAGAGGTCAAACGTTTACTATAGGTCTTTACCAGGTTTGCACACACAGTAGCTGGTATTTTGGCCCATTCCTCCATGCAGATCTTCTCGAGAGCAGTGATGTTTTGGGGCTGTCGCCGAGCAACACGGACTTTCAACTCCCGCCACAGATTTTCTATGGGGTTGAGGTCTGGAGACTGGCTAGGCCACTCCAGGACTTTCAAATGCTTCTTACGGAGCCACTCCTTTGTTGCCCGGGCGGTGTGTTTTGGATCATTGTCATGTTGGAAGACCCAGCCTCGTTTCATCTTCAAAGTTCTCACTGATGGAAGGAGGTTTTGGCTCAAAATCTCACGATACATGGCCCCATTCATTCTGTCCTTAACACGGATCAGTCGTCCTGTCCCCTTGGCAGAAAAACAGCCCCATAGCATGATGTTTCCACCCCCATGCTTCACAGTAGGTATGGTGTTCTTGGGATGCAACTCAGTATTCTTCTTCCTCCAAACACGACGAGTTGAGTTTATACCAAAAAGTTCTACTTTGGTTTCATCTGACCACATGACATTCTCCCAATCCTCTGCTGTATCATCCATGTGCTCTCTGGCAAACTTCAGACGGGCCTGGACATGCACTGGCTTCAGCAGTGGAACACGTCTGGCACTGCGGGATTTGATTCCCTGCCGTTGTAGTGTGTTACTGATGGTGACCTTTGTTACTTTGGTCCCAGCTCTCTGCAGGTCATTCACTAGGTCCCCCCGTGTGGTTCTGGGATCTTTGCTCACCGTTCTCATGATCATTTTGACCCCACGGGATGAGATCTTGCGTGGAGCCCCAGATCGAGGGAGATTATCAGTGGTCTTGTATGTCTTCCATTTTCTGATGATTGCTCCCACAGTTGATTTTTTCACACCAAGCTGCTTGCCTATTGTAGATTCACTCTTCCCAGTCTGGTGCAGGTCTACAATACTTTTCCTGGTGTCCTTCGAAAGCTCTTTGGTCTTGGCCATGGCGGAGTTTGGAGTCTGACTGTTTGAGGCTGTGGACAGGTGTCTTTTATACAGATGATGAGTTCAAACAGGTGCCATTCATACAGGTAACGAGTGGGGGACGGAAAAGCTTCTTACAGAAGACGTTACAGGTCTGTGAGAGCCAGAGATTTTCCTTGTTTGAGGTGACCAAATACTTATTTTCCACCCTGATTTACGAATAAATTCTTTACAAATCCTACCTTGTGGATTCATGGATTTTTTTTTCACATTCTGTCTCTCACAGTTGAAGTGTACCTCTGGTGCAAATTACTGACTTCTGTCATCATTTTAAGTGGGGGAACTTGCACAATCGGTGGCTGACTAAATACTTTTTTGCCCACTGTACATGTTGCCCTTCTCAGAAAGATTTTTTTTATCACCTCCAGACTGCATCTGACATCAGTATTTAGTGCTATGGGAATGTTTTGAGCAGTAAATGATTCACAGAGTTGCACAGACCCTCTTCAGAGCAGAAGTTCAATAGTTTCTTTGCTACTTTTCTCTCCCTTTTAATCTTCAGGTTTTGATTATTTTGGCATATGTGAAAATGAGTTTCAAAGTGGCACATCCGCAATTGGTAGACAACACTAGATTCAAACCAACAGCTTTTTGAAGTTATGGAAATTCATGCAATCTGCAATGGCTGAGGTCATCGGGAAGTTTCTTGTCCTTGAAAGTCTGGGCCTGAGTAGGTCTCAAGTGGTCTGAAAGTGAGCCGCGCTCACGGCACCGTCAGCATCACTGCATATTAAATACACGTTGAAACACAAGATTCTGGTCAGACTTGGTTCACGGTCAGAGCACTTGGGGGCGGGGGACTGCTAGTTACATGGTTACTGTAACTGCTGTTCTGTGACGATCATTGTCATGGTTTTCACCACTCCGAGCAATGCGCTGACATCATTTCAATTTCAGGATTGTGGTTCACACTGGAATTACATGGCAATACACAGCCGCAGGTCTTCTGACGGACGCCGGTGTTTAGAGCTCGTTGAAGGTGCTGAATAGATCTCAAAGATATATTATTTTTTGATTAAAGATAGAAATTAACACACTCACAATGACCCACGCACTCGTACTGCAGATGTGTGCATAAGTGCCTATGACACACATATAGGCTATATACACAAACACACGCATACTGAAGTTGCACTGCACGACTTTCGCATACTCTCGCATACTAAGACAAGTCCTCTTTTCGGAAGTTGTTTATTCCAATAATCTCTGTCTTCATCACTTCTTCTTTCCAGAGTGGCCTGTCTCTCTGACTTACTGCTGGTGTTGCTTCAGGCTGAAAACAAAACACAGAAAAGAATTTGTTAGTCGTGTTCTGTCTCTGACATAGGCAGATCCGACAAGACAGGGCCCTTTAACCACAGGGAATATCAAGCCCATGGGGCGAAAGATATTTTAGTGTCTGATATGTTTGGTCCCGTGGAAGCAATTTAATTTACCTGTAAATCCGCGTCTCGTGCCGTTTTTCATATAGCGCAGTCGTCATTTGTAATATAACGAGACATTGTAACCTTGGATTGCTGTTATTATATCGTATTATCTGCTGCACTGAAAAGAATTCCCTTTTACCGGGAGTGACAGCTCGACTTTATGTAAAGCATTAACCAATAATCCGGTTTCACAATCTTCTCATAATTACAGGAGCCTTCTATCTGGCTATACTCCAAATTGAAACAAAGAGGAAAGATACGAGCATAAACCCTCATGTTTAAGGTGCGGTAATTACTGTGGATTTAGCCTTTATCTTGAACCGCTGATTGTTTTTCATGATGACGGCTGCTGCGGCTGCATTCTGCGGCTTTATCGCCACGAAACAAAGCAAGTGTGGCGGCAAACATGCCGCATTTAATTAAAACAAGGAGATAAATCGGATTGAAGATCACGCCACGCAACACACACCTAACTGAGTAGGCATTTTTAGGGCAGGGTGTTCAAAGGACTCGATTCTTGAGAAATCCCACAGCTGATATTGAGAAAATGAAATGAGTGCTTGGTATTTCACTTTTCTAAATGTCATAGCAGAAATCTCAACAATAATGCGCAACACTTCCTTCATCTCGGCAACGCTGTTGTGTAATTGTTTCTCACGTCAGTTTGAGGTGCCTTTTAACTTTCATGATGCTGTTTTGAGAGGTTTTCTCTCCAGTATGAGCTAAACTTCTACAAACTGAGATAAAAGTCAAGTGAAAATGAGATGTTTGGCTTCATACGTCTGTATCAGTCTGAGTCTGACAACGTGTCCCCCGAAAACCACAACAAATTCCACCATTTTCAGCTCAGTCCTTGTTAAACTGTCATTCCTGTCCTAATTGGGCTGTTGTCCCCACCCACCCAGCATCTCCTCCGCTCACACAGAAACACACACACACGTTGCCAGCTGAAATGGAGTGAGAGAAAGAGAGAGGATTCATGGGCACCATAGCTGTCAGCACCTATTCCGGTAATGGCTGTTAAAACAGTGGCCTCTACACCCTGTCTGGTCTGTCAGGACTCATCTAGCACGTTAGATTCTCTGAAGAGTGGAGGGCACGACTCTGGTAGCTTGTATTGTTCTCTCTGAGGGGACAGGTAGCAGCAAGGAGGGGCGGGAGGGCAACAAGGTGGGAGGGGCAGAGCGAAAACACTGTGGGGTAGAAGAAGGGGTCAAAGAAAGTCAACAGAATGATGTAAGCTGATAGAAAAAAAGGGCCTGAATCCAAATTCTTTGTACATTCTACATAAATATGTAAACATCATACACAAAAGGTGTTATTGATACACAAAGTAATTATCTAAACAAATAATTTTATCCAGAGATTTTTGTTTTGACCATTCTACAAATCCCAATACAAGCACTTGGGACACTGAACAAAACAAAATGCAGCCGTTTAAATACAGCATAAACAATTTATTCTGAATAAATAAATAATACCCATTTTGAATTTGATGGCAGGAACACGTCTCAAAGGACCATGCTCACCACTGTGTAGCATCCCTTCTTCATTTAACATCAGGTTTAAAGTTTACGGTTGATTCTAATTAGTTTACATTTATTGATTCTTGCGACCACTCAGATGTGGACTGATATTTATTCAAGCAATCTTCATATTTTAGGAGGTTCCATCAGCATATGTTTAACATTCTTTCTTGATCCAGAGCATTATTACCGTTAATGATGACAATGTTTATCCGGCTGATGATACATCACAGGTTACAGGTTATTTTAATGTGTCAAGTACAGAAAGACAGTGATACGTTTTATTGTTGGTTGGCTGCATTGCACAAACTAATGAGAATCACAATTCATTAAAAAGTCAAATCCAGTACAAATGCCATTTTGCTAACATCTGACCAATCATTCTGTGGAGGGACAGACGAACTCACCTTGCTATCGCATAAGTTCATTGGTTGTTAGCTTCAGCCTCAGGTAGTTGGCTAAACGACAAAGCTACCAGATTTTTTTTTTAAAATCTTTGTGTTAAATAAATCATTAGACTGGTACAGTTAAGCGGACGATGTTTTTTTTCTTCACTAGCAGGAAGACTCACGTGTTTTACAATTTACAACCTGTCAGCAGGTACACCTTTTAACTCCATCAACAGTGACAGGCTCCACCTGGTGGCACAAATATGTACTACAGCAAATCCACAATAAATTTCCACCCCATGTCCTTCAGCTTTTACAGTTGGTTTTCATATGAACGCACAATAATATTGCTAGCACCATGTTCAGTGATGCACAAGGTCAAAACATCCTATTTCACAGTTTTCTTGTGGTTGCCATGTGAAGGGCATGTCTCCAGTTGTTTAATAATGCAATATGGAGTGCAGCCTTTTAAAAAAATAAATAAATAAAAAATTAAAAAATGTGTGCATGCAGTGCGCAAAGCCGTGCCAAACATTTCACAATCACTTCAAAGGGAAGTCATGCCTGTACAAAAAATAATTAATACACACTATAGCATGTTTGAGCAATTCTATCACATCTTATGGTGAGAGAGGTACATATATATTTTTTACTCAAGGAGCTTTTTCCCCTGATGCTTGAAAGCCAGTGGCATACTTTATTTATTTCTTGTAAGTATAAAGCAATTTCATAAAGGGCAGTGTAATAACTGATTCAGGGAGCTTTATTTTCCATAAAATAATTAAGTAAAGTAAAGGCTGTGAATGGTTTCTAGGATTTATATTATGGTTTGAAATTTTCCCTGGGTAAATGTGAGGGAATTGTAATTGTGTTTAAATTCAGGTCTGTATGTTATGTTTGCTCAATAATATGTTTGAACTTGCAGGTCCCAGCTTCCATTAATTACCAGGTTATTTATCATATTGTTTGGAAAATGTCCCTTGGCGGTTTCTATAGAGCAACATGGTCGAGGGATCTGCTGAGTGTGTAGTGAATACACAAACACCCAACATGTTCCTCCCTTTTGCATAATGCCTTCAACTTTTACATTGAGTGCTTTTGACATAGTAAATTTGTAAGCGCTTTTCTGTTTCTTTTTAACGTTTACCTAACAAAAAAATATTTATTATGATTGAATCAATTTTATCCAGTCAAGAAAACATTTTAGTGGTGATGACTATCCTTGAAAAAAGCCCTGCCATACTTTTATTAGTCCAGTGTATGAGCAAGGTGTTACATGGTGAGGAATAGAACGATGAAGGCTGGAAAGATGACAGAGCCAAGAAAAGCAGCAGGACACTAGAAGGTGAAGCTGGGGAAGGGGTACAAATAAAGGTCACGGTCTGTGAGTGGATGGGGTCGTTAATAAATAGACTAATCCAATAATCTCTCCCAGGGCCACACATGTGGGATGTAAGATATATGGGGATGAGAATGTGTGTGCGAAAGAGGGCAGAAGCAGTGCACGAGCCTGTGTGTCTGAGGGAGGTGTTGGTGAGGATGTGAAGGTCACCTTGGCACGCTTTGGATGCGTGTGTGTGTTTTTGCATGTCAGGTATACAGTTCAGCAGTGGCAGTTGCAAAGGGAGCAGCGATGTGAGTCATGGTTCACGCATGATCCGGCTAACCCCATCCCCCAACACAAACCACCACCCTAAAAAAATAAAAATCAAATAAATAAAACTCACCCTTACCTTATTAAGTTAACGGACAGCAACACCCAGGGCGGTGTATGCGTAAGCTTGTGTGTACGTGTGTGTGTGTCTGCATACAAAGTCTGCCTGTTTGTCTGATTTTCGGGTGAAAGGTGTAAGGGAAGACAAGGACAAATACCTTTGGGGGAGATGAAAAGAGCCCAAGGCATGAGCCTACCTCTGAGTGTGTGTGTGTTCAAGTGTGACAGAGGGGGCATGTGAGACGAGAGCCAACCGATGAATCCTGAATTAACCTTTTCCTCGCCTCAAGCGGTGAGAGGATGCACACACACATTGATGGGGCTATTACACATGCATGCATATAGCAAGCCTGGCCTATTAGCAGGTCGACAAGTCAACCATTTGCATGGGATTTATCTTACAATAAGCACTGTAATCTCCAACTGTCGTTGCCACCCTCTCTCTGAGCCTTTCCCTTTTAAATGTGCATTAGTCTATTTTGTGTCTGTGTTCTCTGACGCTAAATAATTACCAGGGTGAGTAGGCTAAATGGATTGTCCCAGACCTCACCATCATACCTCTGGGGCCTACGGCAACATCAGCATAAACACACATTAAAGCAAGCCAGAGGTCGAAATATATCAAAACAAAGCGCCCAGAAAGCAAAGGCCATGCAAACCTAGTGGGTGATGTGAATGGAAACAATATTAAATGGGCAGTTAAAGTTCAGGCAGTGTCATTGGTCAGAGAATAAGTATATATTATAACCATACTGACAGCTCACATCAAGTGAAATACACTCTACTGCACTTGGTTTTCACTTGTGGGTTCCAAGTAGGTAATTAGTGACGTTTCTTTGTTTACTTTTTACTTTCAGTGTATCTTTACACACATAGAATCTTATCTGGATCTGTCAGTATGCTTTATATTTACTGGAAAATAGCCTTAAAAAAGCCTTTAAGGTAGTCTTTATGTCAGTTATGAGTTCTTTAATAGAAGTTTTGCAAGCCCAAACCACTCAAAGTAGTACTGTTGATTAATATTCTAGATTTGATTATAGGAACTAATTAATATTTAAAAAGACAGACATTTAATTGTGAAAAACACGTTAAAATATATAATAAAAATATTAAAAAATGCTTTCTCTGCGACCTGCTGGAGCGGGGGGGCTAGGAGGAGGAGTTGGCCGTCCGACTGCGGTCTGGAGTGTGGGGCCTCCCTGCTGCTGCTGCGGAGTCGGGGCGGTCTGCCTCCCCCCACCGCAGGGAAAAGGGTAACACCACCTGGGTCTGGGGGCAGTTCCCCCCCTCCAGGGGCAAGGGTACCTAGACCCGGTTTGTAGAGTACGCTTAGGGAGTGTGATCGTGTGTACAGCGTCTCTTTATGTCTGTCTCCACGTTGGTTGAGTGTGGAGTAAGTGTATATGAGAGCATGAGGGTGGGAATGGATGTTTGTGTCTGTGTGTGCCTGTATTTCTGTGTCTATATGTCAGGTTGGGTGTCAGGCGCCACCTCTCTGGGGACATCTCAGGCCCTCCAAGGTTTGGAGGCCTATCTCCCCCTACCACCACTTCCCCTGCCAGTGGCGGACTCCCTCAGACATCGGTGCGTTGGTGGTTCTTTGTGTCCGGGGGTGGGCGTCCGGGTACACACCGGCTCACTCCTTGGCGGCCGCTTATTGGGGCCTGGAGCCTGGGGCTCGCTCGGGCCACTTCGGAGGTGGGGTGCCCCCGGCCTCTCGGCCTGGGGCTCGGTCACTCAGGCACGGCTGGCTGCCGGCGGAGCTCACGGGCGCGTCACTGCAACTCCCCCTGGCTTCTGCTCCGCGGCTGCTGAGTGAGCCCTCATCTGGGACTCTCCTCAGCTCTTTCTGGGACAGTGGTGCGGCTGCCCCTCTGTTGGTCTTCCTTGGTCTCTTGTGTTCTGGGGGCCTCTGGATGTCTGGAGTTTTGATCTCCTCCATACCTGCTTCATGCCCTGGAGGACGGGGCTGTGGCCCCCCCACACCCTCTAGCAGATCATTACATGAAGGAACCTTTTAAAAAACAAAAAACAAACGCGTCCATGCTCACAGGTGTACACACGGGTGATCACACCCACAAACTACACCCTTTTTGGCTCCTACCTCAAAGCACACTGTGTTCTGTTGATCTTATGTGCTGCACAATAATGTTTAATATTTAGTATTTACTGTCATATTCCCATATATCATTGTGATGTTGTTTATTCTATTACTCTTGTTCTCTTCTGCTTGTTTTCTTTTTTCTTTCTCAGCAGGTGATCCAGGTGATTGATATGCATTTTTTTTTCTTTTTTTCTTTTTTTTCTTTTTCTGCTCATTCTGTTGGTTTTTGGTTTTTGCCCTTCTCCCCCGTCCCTCTTCTCATCTGTTTCTCTTTCCCTCTTTCTTTCTCCCCTTCTTTCCCCCAGTCAAGTCTGTCCCGTATTCAGTAAGTGAAAATAAAATAAACAATAAAAGGTGAATCAAATGGACCATTATGGCAAGGCTGGGATGGTCAATTTGGTAAAGTAAATCCATTGGGCATCTTTCTTTGCCTTTAGACAACAATTCTGATGGCAAAAGAGCCAAACGGGACAGGCCAAAAAAAAAAAGAAAAAAATATATATATAATAAAAATATTAAAAAATGAGATAGAGGCAAAGTTTCTGGCTTGTTAACTGAGTGCTATCCTGCAACAGCACATACTGTGTTGGTCAACTTTGAACAACTGTGTGGTGCACACCTAATGCAGCTCTCACTGCTCCAGTCTTCAGACACATCTCAGCAGGAGTAAAGACACACACAGAGAGAGAGCAGTGAATAATTTAGCTGGCTTTAATTAGAGAACATAAGCTGACGAACTGAAGGTAAAAGGTGTAAACTCAAAACAGTTATCTGGCTCTAACCTTTCCTGGAAGTTTTTTATAAATAAATAATAGTTAATACTAAGAGTAAAGCAATTAAATACATGAGCTAACTTAATGGATGTAAAATAAAACAATTAAAGATTAAAAATATGATTTTGTTGCCAATTTTGACAGCCCTGAAACCCATCATAGTGAATTTTATTTATGTTTACTTACTGCGTAATATAAAATCTCTTTTGTGGAAACTGTAAATAATGCAATATTTGTATTATAAAAGGGTAAATATGACACATTAGTGCTGGTGTATTTGGCTGTTTCTTGCAATTGACAACTTTCTGAAAAATTAGTGTTTCTAGTGCAAATCCTTGACAAACAGTTCACAGTAAACAGGAAGTTATACCCGTAGAGTAAATAACTGATAAATACTATAGTGTGTCTGTGTACCGGCACATCTGGACCAAGATTCAAAAGTAGCTGACTCCTGCTTCTTCATGGAAAACCGTCCAAAGTCCGTTCACCCTGCTGCTAACTGGCAGCAATACAAAGAAGCCGTACAACCAGACCTGCTCAGGATGGGAGACTACTCAGTTCCTCCTGCACACTTCACAACAAACTATTTCTTTATTTTTACATCCTAGTTATTAATTCAGTCATTTATAATCTTCGGCTTTGTATTTGTAGCATATACAGGCTACATCTGCATTAGATTAACTTGTGTTGTATGTCAGCCATCAAAATGATTTTTTTTTTTGTGGGGCAAAAAGTTGCATAGAAGTTTTAAAAGTTGATCTCATATTACCCGTGCTACGAGTGCAGGCTTGCAGTCTCTGCTGGGAGCTGCTTCCCATCATGCGAAGACTTCCCAGATTTTTGCACAGCAGTAGGGCTGCAAAAAATCCCAGCTCAGCTTTTGTCGGCTGATGGCCTTATGTTCCTTCTTTAATTTTCACTTTTTTCTACTTAGCCTTTAGCACGCAGTAGTCGAGTTAGAAACCAACACGGGGATCTAATGCTCATCTGTCTGTTTCGGTTCTGTCTGCTGCCTACTTGTGTCTCTATCTCCTGGCCAGCTTGGTGCATCAATTTAATTGCAACATACTGTAAAGTGTGGAAGCCTTCCATCCAGTTTATCAAGTTATATCTCTGCTGTTATCATCCTGTACAGGTCCAATTACAACAGCCAGTCTGAAGCAACTGCTTGGACTCTGCAGCATTTCAACTGACCTGCAGCTGACTGTGTATGAAACAGGCAGTACTGATAAGCAGAGCTGGCAGGTTGATGCATCCAGCTGTTTAAAGAATACAGAAATCTCTTGTTGTTTTACGGTGACACATTCCTAATGCCAAACAGCACACGCTCGTACACAAACTCCCCAGAAACAGACACAGACGCACACACGCATTTTTCATGGATGTTTCTTCGGTGAGAGCTAATCCCCTGCCGCTGTCAGCCGTGCTTTTTGGAAAGCTCCTTACACAAGCCAAAGCTCATCCTGAGTGTGAAATAACACACACACACACACACACACACACACACACACACACACACACACACACACACACACACACACACACACACACACACACACACACACACACAGATTTAAACTTAGGGTGTAAGATTGCACATAAGTTTGCCAAAGTCTTGTCCATCCAGTCCTGTGAAAGGAACAATCATAGAAGATTCCTTTGCACGGGTTTTTTTTTTCATATTTCAACATCCATCCATCTATCCATTCTCCTCTGCTCATCCTTTTTGGGGTCGAGGGGATGCACAAAAATATAAAAGACATTTCATCTTGACAGCTTCTTTTTTTAAGGAAACAGACTTGGTAAAAACATTTGTACTCAAGCCATGTGCCAGCCAGCCAACAAAACCAACTAAAGCAAAGGAAAAAAACGCACTGCCCTCATTCATATCTAAACTAGCAATTCCTTAGAAGTTGTCTGGTCTTTTATTCGTGCTGCAGCCTTGGTGTGTGCATAGAACTGCGTTTGCACTTTTATGTCAGCAGGAAAATACTTTTCAAACGTTTTAGCACAATAAAACCTGAAAGTGGAATATTTTCTATCATACTCAAACCTGATGCTACACTTTTATTGCGAAGGCTAAAATGGTAAGCGTGCTGATGTAGAAACAGTTAGGAGATGTGCGTAACAGAGATTTATTGGTTTCACACACACACACACACACACACACACACACACACACACACACACACACACACACACACACACACACACACACACACACACACACATTCAGGCGGCTGTTTTCTGTTTCATCTGAGTGACTGGGTGAAGGCAGAGGAAGTGAGACTGATGAGGTGGAACCTTCGGTCTTGTTCTCTGTTTCCCAGAGGATCGATAACAGCAGTGCAACAGAGCTGGCAGGACTCTTTTTACAGTACCAGTTTTTTGCTTTCATAGACTCCAGAATTTAGCATGTGCACGCAATAACGCCACAAGGGCTCACAGCTGTCACACTTTTAAATTGCTTGTGCTATAAAGGCCCTCTCGTGGACTTTTGCATACTTTAAACGGTAGCAAGAAAAAAACAGAAGATGGTAATTTCGAATATTTTTGCATTATAAATGGTCAAGCCGCTACACTTCTTCTGTTGAACTACACACACGCGCACACACACATACACACACTGGAGCCTGATCCTGCCAATCATATGATTGAGTGATTATCAGCAAGTGTGAGCACCTCTATAAAGTCAGGGGTACTTTGCTGCTCTGGAGCATTTAGGTGTGTGTTTGTAGCACAGTGCTACAATTTCTCCAGGAGTGGACGTTCCAGCAAATTCACAGCAATACTTAAAGAAAACCCAAGAGTGGCATCTCAGACTGTTCAGGCATCAGTTAACATGATAAATGTTAAACCTTATGACAGTACATTACAAGAAGACTGAATAAGTATGGCTTGTTTGGTAGGGCTGTCAGTTTAAAGCCTGTTCTGTCCAAAAAGGACATGGCAGCGCGCCTTAGGTAAGCAAAGTACAGAGCAAAGCACAGAACTTCTGGAACAATGTCTTTTGAACAGACAAGACCAAAGTGAAGAAGCCTGGTGAAAATCAAACACAGCATATTAGCACGACTACCTCATGCCAACTGTGAAACGCAGTGGTGAAGCAGTGATGATTGGGGTTTATGTTTTTAGACAGAGGACCTGGACAATTTGCAGTCTCTGTGTAGACCATGAATTCCCCTGAATAACAAAGTAATTTAGAGTCAATTGTGAGGCAATCCCTCTGACAGATAAAGCTTGGCCAAAATTGGGTGCATACAACAGGACAGTGCTCCCAAGCAAACAGCCAATGTATAATACTGTGGCGGAAACTTAAGAGAACTGTGTACTAATGAATGTCCACAAATTAAATTAAACAAATCAAAGCTGTAAAGAAGAGTGGGACAAAATTCCTCCACAGCGATGTGAGACGTGGATAAAATCATACAGAAAATTATTATTTCAAGTTACTGCTGCTAATAAATCGTGGGTTTTTTCACAGGACTACACGGTGTCTTATGAGAGATTTATTTCATGCCTATAGGATTAAAGCACTTATTGCATTATAAACTTTATGCCCTAATGTTTTGAACAAACCTGAGTAAATGCCTTTGTTCTAAAAGAAATGACTAAAGACGAACTCTGCAGACATATCCAGCAAACAACCTTCCTGGAAGCCTGTCAGATAAAATGTGTGAGGGACTTCCTCTGTTTCTGTTCAGTGACCTTTCAGTGGTTTCCCTGTAAATCGT
The DNA here is from genome assembly GCF_963969265.1 of Rhamphochromis sp. 'chilingali'. Classification (NCBI taxonomy): domain Eukaryota; kingdom Metazoa; phylum Chordata; class Actinopteri; order Cichliformes; family Cichlidae; genus Rhamphochromis; species Rhamphochromis sp. 'chilingali'. The sequence continues at coordinate 16,348,135 of NC_137947.1, read as the reverse complement.
CCTGGTACCTCTCCCTCAGTGGCTCATCTATCATGCCCTGTAAATCCATCACCTCCATCTTAAGCAGTAAAACCTCACAGCTGTCTGCAACAATGGGTTCATCTCACTGTCCACTATATATTTGCTCCACATATCTCTGGTCCCACCTTTCAGTTCAGTTTAAGGAGATTTACTCTGTTGTGATTTTGTTTTATTCTGCATCTTTCTGTCTGTATTACTTCATTGCTGTATGTCTGTCTGTCCCTCCTTATCAGTTTTTTTCCTCAGCCTTTTGTCGTGTCCTGTATACCCGTTTTATTTCTTTTTTCCTCTGTCCCAAACGTAACGTGTCTGTTTGCATCTCTCGTCCCATCTGTCTCTTGGTGTCTGTGGTGCGTGCTGTCTCTCTAGTACATATCTGTCTTGCTTACTCTCTCATTCTCTCTCCTAAGTATGACTCTTCCAGTGTGTCTGCCCGCTTCTCTGCTTTGCGACAGTAAAACTGACAGAAGGAGAGAGTTATGAGCCACTGGTTCCCCATGATTTACCGTCTCTGGACAGAGACATTATACAACTCAACAATTGCACATGTCAGGAGTTTAGCTTATGCTCTTATCAAGGTTGACTAGATTGAGTTACCTTGCTTACTGGTATGTGGAAGTAAATGAAGAGTGACTTCTGAAATCACTTCTGTGACCTTCAGTCTTACTACCAAGTATTAAAAAATACTTTTTCCTCCGAGTAGCATCTCTTCTGAAATGTAATCATGGAGTTACTCAAGGTTATTACCCGAACTTGTCATGAAAGTTCAACAACTACAAAAACCTGCTAATTCTCATTTTCAAATCACACAAGCCTCTGATTAGTACATCAGATACTATTTGTACCGCTGTGTTGAAGCTTCTTTGCATCTCAGTAAATCACAGTAGGGCCAGACAGCACTGTGGGTAGGAAAAAAATGTGGTTAAACTTTGCCTCTATCTCTGTGCCTGACTTGTAGACACACGTTCTCCTTTTTTTAAACAGCCATCAGATGATTAGTGAGATTTCTAGGGTTATGGGTGGGTTCTGGTTAACATCCACTGGTTTTTATAACATTTTTGCCTGAATCATTCAAATGAAAAATCAGAAATTGCATGAAGACTTTATTTGAAATGTAACACCGTCTGAAAATGCGCCTTTTTTGTGTCACTACAACAAAGGAAAAACTGGTTGTTGCAGTAAGTAGTTAATGTGAATTTTTGTGCATGCAGAAGGCAACAGATTTACAATTTTTGCCAATTTATCATAGTTAATCGCCTTGTTATCACAAACCGATTACATGCATTTGCCAACTTGACCCCATTTAATCTCATACTGATGGTAGCAGCTGATACCATCTTATTGGAGTTTCATCGCTGCAAGTTGCTTTGAAGATGGCAACTGACTCCCAGTTGTCACAGACCTGGACCCATTTTTAACGCAACTATTTCAAAGGCAACGAGACTGCAAGCTCATTGCACAGACTTGCACCAACTTTTTCACCACTGTTTTCCATAGTGTGACTTAGTTAAGCAAAGTAACTGTGCAGGCAAATGGGAAAACATATGTCAATTATTTTAAAGTGTCCTCACACTGTATGATCTTTAAAGCTGGCAGAACAGGCCTGATGTTTCTCATGATAAACATACAGAGCATCATCTGCTCTTTATGCTTACAGCCAAATACATATTTTTTAATGGATTAAAGAAAATCTTTGCTTTCTGTTTTTCTCACTTCTTTCTCTCGCTGCCTTTCTCATCCTTGTTATAGCTGCTGCTGCTTTTCTCACTACACCCACCAGTCTCTAAGAGTTAACTTGCTTACAGAAGTTTAGTCTGTGCAGCCCAGACAGCTATATGCTCTAGGGTAGTTAAATACCAAAAAATAAAAAAAAGCTTCAAATTTCTAAAAAAGGAAAAACAAAACAGCAGAAAGCTGCACTAACAATATAATATCCTCAAGCGCCCTTTTATCTGACAAATACATTCATAAAATACTTAATTTACACTGTATTCCTTTAAATACAGACAGATGCATGCACGCACACAGACGAGCACCATTAACCTGCCTATAACCATGCTGACAGCTATCTCATGGCAAACGCATGAAATGTAACGGTTCCATATCACAGTCTCATCCTGCGGGTGGATATAATTTCTCAGACACCAGCTGTGATTCCTTGGGATTTTCTAAAACCAGTAATGACCCAAGCCTAATTGTGAAAGACTCATTATAATAAATTCCACATTGTTATTTTTGTAATTCTCAAATCTGCTGGAACTTTCATTATATTTCATTTTACTCACATATACATCTGATAAAACAGAAACTAATGGAACCATCAGTCCTTACTCTTTGAAACAACATACCGCTTCTAATGTTGGAGCTTTTTTATAGTATATTTTGTGACAGTGATAAATACAGCCCCAAATGGTTTTCCTCACACAGCATGGTAAAGTAAAAGTAATGTAAATAAGTGAACGTCAGTTTTTAGGCATTTACAATACAAGTCAGCTCTTGTCATTAAATCTATGTTGTTTTCTATTTTTGTTTCAAGTAAAGACATGAAAGTGTATGATGCCACCCATTAGTTGGTTTCTGTTCTGAATCTAATTGTATTTGCATTGCATTTGTCTTGCTTTTACAAATCAAATGTAACCATATTTGGATAAGAGGGTAGAAATTGAGAGTTGTAATAATAATAATAATAATAATGGATTGGATTTATATAGCGCTTTTCAAGGCACCCAAAGCGCTTTACAATGCCACTATTCATTCACTCTCGCATTCACACACTGGTGGAGGCAAGCTACGGTTGTAGCCACAGCTGCCCTGGGGCAGACTGACAGAAGCCAGGCTGCCATATCGCGCCATTGGCCCCTCTGGCCAACACCAGTAGGCGGTAGGGTAAAGTGTCAGCCTATGCTGGCTAGTTAGCTCTTGGTTAGCAAGCCACAACCTTTGGGCTGTATCAGGAAGTATAACAATCCACTGTAGTGACCTGTTTCTGAATAAGGAAGCAACATTTAGCTTGAAAGTATATATAACTGGAATGCTAACTTTGGAAAGTGAAATACAAACTTTAAACAAAATGTATTAACTGAACAGCACTCACATGTGAGTCAGCGTTGCCATGCTCTTGATGATGTATAACTACAAACTGTAATATAGTTTCATATAACAACTTTTACAAATGGGAAAATCAGACACCAAACAATTGTAAAAATGCGTATTTCCTGCTTGAAAGTATTAGCACTGGACTTTGAGCTGGAAAACGAATCGTTCAAAGAAATCATTAAAAGCCCAAAATGACTATGACATTTTAAAAAAAATGCCTGAAATATACTTGCACAGTGAATCTTTATAGATCTTTATACCCGTGCAGGCTGCATTGATGGCGAAGTGTAGTTGCTTATCCAAGGAAGTGCATGCCATGTCATTAAGGTGTAGAGTTAACACAGAAGTATAAATCTGCTGTATGTTGTTGTACTCACTTGTTCTGGTGCTTGGAGCCCTGGAGGTGTGCATGATACTGCTCAATGGAGTTGAGGACCACACTGCAGACACTGCAAGAGTAACTACTTCGCAGCCCTAGAGAGACATAAACATATTATAGTTACTGTAAGTCACTTTCTGTAAGTATGATTTATAACAATCCCTAAAAGCTGTCATCATCATCATCATCATTTGGATCACCAGCTAGTAGTAGTGAGCCCAACATGAGCAACAATAAAAATCTGTACTGACACTAAGTAACAGTCTAATTTTTACCCTCAGTAGTGCTGGGTAATTTTCCTAATTAGAGTGCATCTGGAAAGAGATTTGATTAGACTGATCATTAGCAGAAAACCAGTTACATTTTTAGATCCTTGGATCAGTGCCCCCTTCTTTTTAGTGCCTGCGTGTGTGTGAGGGGTTCCTTTTTAAAACTTGCACTAGAAAGGCGGGTACCGCAGAAGAATTTGGACTCTAGGAATCAGAAACGAACAGCACAGTGGGATGTGTGCATGTCTGCTTTGTGTGCATGCACAGTTGTATTGTGTTGGTGAATGCAAGCTTGAGTTGGTGCAGCTCAGACACAGATGTTAACTAATTAGAGGGTTTGCAGGTGGTCGCGATGAACACCCAAAAATAGATCGATGAATTTGGAGATACTCATGGAGTGGGGAGAAGGGAGAGTTGGTGGTGCGGAGATGGGGATTAGGTAGAAGAAGCGAGTGAAAGAGAGGAAATATCCAGAGAATAATACGATGGTTTAAACAGAGGAGGGAATGGATAATGATTTATTACACTGCAGCATTGATGTAGCATTCACGCTGGTGTTTAATGACCACAAAAAAATGTGTATCCAAGCCCCAAAATAACGTCCCGTGGTAACTAGAGCACCGATTTTAAAATCGTCTTTCTTTTTCATAAAAGGAAGCAGAGGAAATGATCTCTCTGGGTAATCAGCAACACGCTATAATTGCCCGTGTTTCCCCTGTTAGAGATACAATGAAGAGCTATTTTTGTTTTCTCACTTTTTGCACACTGCAGAGCCATCACTGCAGAACTTTACTTTATTTTCTGACAATGGGTGTGAAATTTTAGTTATGCTGTGCAACTAAAAATTGGAGTGTGCCTGCTTGTGTGTACATGCCCTTTTCGCTGCTGTCATTATCGTCCTTGAGATTTATGACTTGTCTTAGTATTCCTTTTGACCTTTCGTAGCAGTAATTGGTGAAGTACACTGGGAGATGAAGTTGTAATATAGTTAGGAGTGGTGGGAGGTCGTTTAGGCTTGGGCTAGAGCTGCATAATGTGGCATATCTACTCCCTGTTGCCTCAAGAGTCCCTTAGTCTCTTTCAGGGGTGATTAAGGATAAGCAGTCATTTACAAGAAAGCCAGGACTGAATTAGTTGCCTGAAGTAACTGCTGTCTTGGCTTAAATGTTGATATTTTTGCAACTATTAGGAGCTAATAACTAATTCTGTGTGTATGTGTGTGTGAAAGAGAGACAGAGAGAGTGGGAAAAAAGAGAGCCGGCACATCTTCCACTGCCAAAATGTCATTACTTCTGTTCTCTCTAAATGAGAAGGCTATTAATTGGAGAAGCGATAATTTAGAAAGAAAGGAAAGATAAGTCTCTCTTTCTTCTTTCCTCTCTCCTCCCCGTAATTCTATACTGCTGCAAGGATTACATAAAGAGGTCTATTCTTTTATGTGTGATTATGAAGTGTGTTACATGTGCATGTGTACACGTTCGCAGACAAAGGCAGCTTTCCTGCTTTTAGCCTGATTGATGTCACCTCCACACTGACTGCCCGAGTAGCAGAGATATACAATATGCTGCAGTTTGTGTCAGCACCAGCCTTTTGTAAACACACGCATAAACATATACATATGCACAGATAACGTGTTTTGGTTAATAAAGCAGTTCTGGCACAAGACCACACTGTGCCCTAATCCATGTTAATTACATGCAGGGAAAGTGTGTGTGCAACGGTAGTGACAGCACGTGGCTCAGGGTTGTGAATGTAGGGTTTTTTTGCGAGCATGAGCAGTATTTGTGAGGGAGTTCTAAGCCTTGTTAATTACACAAGAAGATATGCCAAGAAGAGAGAAAAGAGGGGGTGAGAAGCGCTAAGGCAGTGGGTGTGGAGCTGTTTGTGGCTGTCGTTTAACGTACAGAGCCTTCTGGCATTGCTGGCACCCCCGGTGTGGAGATGCCTAAATGGTTGTCAAAAAAGTAATGAGCTACATTTTGTGCTTAGAAAATTGGGAAAATTATGTTTGTTTCAAGAGTCTTGTTGCAGCGAAATTCAACATCCTGCTGCAGTTTCAGTGTGTGATGAATTTTAGCTTTCAGCTTTTTCACTATGTCCCAACTCAAGCAACATTAATGACCCATTTGGAGCACGATATTTGTGGCTCGTTCCAATACCACGCGCTGCCAAGCTCTGACTGCAGCTCCTTTTTATGTGAGAGGCTCAGAGGAATTTCAGGTAGCGGTTAGCACTAGCAGTTGTGAAATCTAGTCTTTTGCACACACTTTTGGTGAACGGTGGGATTGTTTGAAGACAAAGAGGGAGGGAAATGGGTCGTGTACAACTATTGAACATCAAGTTTCCTATGGATAAATTCAAGGTAGAGTTTCCTCTAATTTGCACTCACTGTAGGGTATTCATGTGTAATGTTATTCATGCTTCTTGTAGGATATTAGTTTATGGAGCGCTTACTACCCCAGAGCCTTTGTGCTTTAGTTTACCATGTGCTTTGCAAGATTAAAAATGAACTGAATCCAAGAAGAGCCCATTGAGATGCAATCAAAACTAACAGTCTGCAGCAAATACTTGACAGAGCCTCTCAAAGGAATATATCGCAAATACCATAGAAGAGAGGGGTTGAGATTTGGGTGAGAGTCAGATTAAATCCAAGTGGAATTTTACCAGCAAACTTTGAAGGACTTAGAGAGAGACTAATTATTTTTTTGCAGCCAGTGTGACAGTAATTGGAGAGACCATCTGTTTCAGACAAAGAAAAAATTACCAGGCGCAGGAAACTATCTTTGTGAACTATTGCTTTTAAAAAAGGATTTCCAGATTCTCTTAGATTTTTCTAGTTTTCTAGTTTCTTCACTGTAAGCAACTAATAATTCTTAAAGGTAGCTTATTAAGATGGAGTTCATGGATTTTGGGATTATTGCCAGAGTCGTTCAGTAAAACTTTTGAAAGACACAATAATAATTATTATTGGTATAATTGATTTACCAATAGAAATGGGCAAAAGAAATGGAAACAGGAATGCATTTAGTGGCATCTTTCTCTTATCTCTAGTGTTTCATAGTCCAACATTTCACTTTATTTTCCTGTCTTTAACTGAGCTTTTGGTCGATAATAACTCCAGAGGGAAATACACAGGTCTTTAGCTGCTAAATGCTCCACTACATTCACTAGGGAGCTGCTTACTTCACATGATGTGTTGCTGGACAGGTAGTTGGTTTATCACTGGTGAGAACAGCTGCTTGCTGCTGCTAGAAATGACACCGTCGAGCGTGATGAGCCTAAAGAAAGATGTGCCAGTTGCACTGTTAAACAATAACAAGGAGCTGAAAAAATGTTAAAATGCTGCACGCTGCCGAATCGAGCTGAGTGATAATTTTCCATGTTCTTCACTATGAGTCACTTTTCCACATAACACTATTATTTGAGCCCATTTTATCGGGTTAAATAAGACCTTTTGGGTACTTTTAACATAACTGAGGAAATATATCCTCAAAGAATACTTAAAAAAGCCTAAAAGTATATATTGGTTTTCGGTAAATTTACTGCTTTGTTAGATAAACTGTTTTTAATTCCCAGAGCGAGCTGGTATTCGGACCTACGGTGCTTACACTACATCTTAGTTATGTGTTTCTGCATGTAATTCTGATGTGTGACTGTGTCACAGTAAGTGGGAGAGGAGGTCAGCTCCGTCTCACAACTCTGGCACAGTCATCAATTACACACAATTTTCTCTCGGCTTTAGTGCTTCACCCTCTCTTGGGTCCTGCACACACACATACACAGACACACTCTCCATTCCTAGACGCTTATCTCACTGCTTCTAATTCTCTTCGGAGTCTCCAGAGAGCAGAGACAATGCGCTGGCTCTGTCTTAAGGGGTTTCTCCCCCGTCATGATTTATGTAAAGACACAGCCGAGTCAGCTGGGCCCCATCCCTCGTCAGTAGCTACTCCCTTGTCCACCACTGTAATCCATCTCCAAGGATTTCGCCTGGCACCTAGCTGTGGAAAGTCACGACATTCTTGCTTGTGTCCCGTCTGTGCAATTAAACCAGAGAAATACATATAAAAAATAAGAACCTGCATGTGTTTAAATGTCAAGAGGTCTTATGATAAGTTTTGTTCATGGCCACAGGGGGATGAGACAACACAAGTAAAGGTCAATATCATCAATAGGACACAACAAGAAAACACAGTAGGCAGACTCTGTAGCCATAGTTTGGAGAGTAAGAGAATATTGGCGTGCAAATAATTCACCTGTGCCTTGTGGGGGAGATAATAAGGATGACAGATGAGACATGATGCCAGATTGGACGCCACAGTGGTTTACACAAACACACACATTTAGACACAACCTAACCAAAACAAAGACTGAGTATGGCAGAAGGAAGGGGGTGGGAAAGAGATAAAACGAACGTAAAGAGAAAACTATTCCACAAAGGGAAAATGAGGACGAAAGGACATAGATGAATCTGTGCTTGGCAGAAGCCAAATTCCTCCTTTCTCCTCCCCCTCCTGTGCGTATTTTGCTTAGTTCAGCTGCCACCTCCTGTTCGACCCTCCCACTGTGATTACACTTGATACACCTGTGACTTCACACCTTAAGTGGTGATAAAAAGCCAATCTGACGTGAGAATCTCGGACCAATGGAAATTCGTCTAACTCAAGAACAAACGAGTACAAACAATGGAGCTGCGCTGTAGTGAACAAAGCGTTCCAGACTAAAGGCCTTGGAACAAACACATGAATGACAGCCCGTATAATAAATCACGGCAACAGCAAGCTCACTTAGAAAACTTCGACCCGTTAAACGTCTCCTGTTCAAGGGCAGTTAAAAGATTTTGCAGTGCAGCCTTGCTCTTCAATGAGGACGATTGTCTGAAAAATAAACAAAATTCTAATTAAATTAAAAAAATGTTTTCCGTGGTTACATTATGAAATTTGGAGTCTGTGGGATCTGGGTCACAGTATGTGAATGGGGGATGATATCTAACATGACACCACTTAAAGCCTCTGAGCCAGTGTAGGCGGCAACATGACTCATGCTTTTAATATGATTGGCTTCTTGAGATGATGATTTGTGTCATGGCACCTGGAGCATGCAGCAAATAGCACTGCTACGGCTTCACAAGTGGATTTATGTTTGTCACAGGCTGTGTGCTGTGTGGTACGAGCATGCGTCAAACTTGTATGTGTGCGGTAGAGGTGTCGTGTGGCACTCATGAATGCATGTTGGACTCAGCTGAAGTAGGATAATGTTTGGTGATATTGGATGATATCACTCCTAAGAACCCGAGAAGCGAAAGTGGTTTCTGTGCCAAATGCTATTCATAATTCAATTAAAGTACCCATCTGTTAGAAATATTTGTGTGAGTGTTGGAATCATTGCCCCATTATCTCCACATTTACTTGTTTAATTTACTAATGTTTGACCATTTCATGTGCCATTTTGTGTGAATCATCACACACATAAATATGCATGGATGTAATGTGGTGGATTTCACCTGTTGAGCCTTCTCTGCTCTGCACTGCATTATCTCTTAAGTATGCTTTTCGCAATGTGCCAGGAGACTTCACATACAGCTTTTGACATATACTGTTGTGTTGTGACCCTCAGTGAGACAGATAGTTGACTTAAAGAAGAAGCTTTGGCTAATCCTTGCAAAAACACAGCCATGTCTTTATCCAAATGCATGTAAGCTGAGATCTCAACACTAAGTAGTGCTGATGGTGCTAAATTTATCAATGAATAACTGGTTTGCCTTACCTCAGTTTAACATATGATATGTACCCCCACACTGAAAGGCATATCAGCATTTCATGAATCCTCATTCACTGCTGCACATCTTGCAGCATCTTGCACTCCCACTTATCGTCTTTCCTCTGACAAAGTCGCAACACCCCTGCTGCCTTTCATTTGCCACTTTTGCTGGGATTGGGTCCAAGAGGCTGACCTGTGCTCTCTGTGGCATCCAGACTGCCTGCTAGCTGCTCCAGGAGGCGTGCCCTGGCTGCATTCCTGCGGTGTTTCTTGCCCTCGTAATGCTGCTGGGCCATCAGAGGGTTGTTGAACCAGGCTCCACACAGACAGCAATATTTCCCAGCCTCTCTCCCACCATTTCCACTGACCACCGCCATGGGCCAGGGTAGGGCAGGTGGAGGAGGGGGACACGACGCGGGGTCTGTGGGCAGTGGGGTGGAAGGGGAGGAATCTGGAAGCGGAAGTGAAAAGATAGGAGTTAGAGACAAGTCAAGGGTAAGATACTGTAGAAGGAAATGAGAACAGGAGAAGGAAAGGTAGAGTGAGGGAGGGAGGATATTAACATGAATTCAAATGCAAATCAAGCTCTAATGTGAAAATTACATGAAATGAAAATATTTTCATGAAACTCGTTAACATGAAAATTTGATGCATTTGCACAGATTCTCACGCACATACTCTTCGCAGACACATGAATTCTCAAATACATGCTTGAAAAACCAAATTTACATTTAAAAACTCCGTAATCAGATTGTACTCATCAAGGCTGAGAGCAAAGAGCAAATGGATTGCTGCGAGCCACATATGTGGAGCATAGATGAGGGCTGGAAGGAGGCCATCTGCACTCCGGGGTCCAGTCTGCAAGTGTTAGAGACTGGCTTCTGAACCTTCCTATTTTATCTTTTTTTTTCAACCTGTACCATCTTTCCTCTCCTCTCTTCTGCAAGGGAATAAAAAAAAAAAAAAAAAAGAAACGGCAGATTTCCAGGTGACCTGCTACTCATGACATGGCACTGGTTACCATGGTGATTGCCCATTAATAGCCAACAGGCACGGACATGTCCACAGGACGGGGTTGTAGCTCTCACAGCGAAAACTGCGTACATGCGTGTGGCTACTCGTGTGTCTGTGTGTGAATGTGGGTGTTTGGGTGGCGGACACGCTTACAGCCACGCTTAAGAAAACGTGTGATGTCTTGTATATGTGTGCACGTGCATGTGTGTGTGTGTGTGTGAAAGAAGCTCCAGAATAAGCTGTTTGCATGTGTAAGGTACAGTATGTGTACCAAACAAATCATCCTGAGAAGGGATGGTAGGGAGGGGGTTATGTCCACAGCCAAATTGCGTGAGAAAGCTTACAGTGCCAGATGGCATGTCCAAATGTGCCGATTTGCCATCCACAATGTGTCAATGACTCTCGAGTTATACTGACTCTGAGTACACAGCCCCGATGCCGCACGTTTAGTTCACATTTTATATCACAAACAAAAGCCCACTCACACATGCTTTGAAGCTCAGATGAGTCATATCACTTCTTTCACAACAACCATCGTCTCACTGCTAACAAATGCCCGCATGAATCCTTGACCAGTGACCACGGGTGTGAGGTGGGTTCGTTTATGTGTCTTTTTTAGTGTGGGGGGCCTGCGCCGGATTGACTCCAGCCCTTTGAGCTGATTGGCTCCTCATACCTTGATGTGTCTTCAGGCTCTGTTCACATAGTTACTGTATCTATGGCTGTGTCTCTGTTCATCTCACCAACCACACCCACTCATATTCCCTTTGCTTGTGTTTGCCATCGTCTCACTTTCAAAACTCAACCCTGCAACTCTCTTACTGTCATTTTATTTTATTGCTCAAAGCTCAGAGGCAATTCCATCATCAAATCTCCGGTGTAGCATTCATGTGTGCTTGCGTGTGCCAGTGCGTAAATGATACTCCTCGGTTCTGACAGCTCTACGGAACTGCATGTGATGAGCAGCAACAGGGAGAGACCCTGTGATGTTTTTTCTCCTCTCTTTCCCTTGTTGCACCACCACTTCTCCTCTCCTGACTGTGATCTCTGCACAGTGGAGCAGAAATAAGTGTTTTTCACAGAGTGGGGCACAGGCAGTGTGCACGATAGTGTGTGTTCTGGAGGAAGAGGTGTTGGGTTGAAGTGTATGGGGATGTGATGCGCATCGGGGAGGGAGCGCAGGTACGATCTCTGCTCTCCACCGCTCAAAGGCTTCTCCAACACACACGGACTCTACTATTTCTAACCTCACTGTGTTGTATGTTTGTGGGAATATGCGTTAGTGTGTTTGTTAGTGTCCAAGTGTCCTGAGATGCAAGTGAATGCCATGAGTGCCTGCGCCAGTCATCCTGCCATTGTGTTTTTCTAATAATGATTGTGCGTGCATGTGTGTGTTTCTATGTCCATGTGTGCTCAAGCCTGTCAGCTTGGCTGTGCATCTTCTGTGGCGCGCTCATCTCGGAATGATCATGAAGGGTTCTTTTTGACTCTAATCTCTCCTGAAATCCTCTTCTTCTCTCCCAGGTCACTCTTTCTCTCTTCTTGTTCTCTTGTTTCTTTTCCTTCAGGTCCTACTGTCACAAAACGAAGCAAACTGCACAACAGTGCCTGTACAGAAGTGACACTTTTCCCAAAAGTAGGCCAGAGTTTAGCAAAAGTCACTCAGGGGCTTGATTATAACACTCCATTTTGTAGCGATTGTGCCTTTATAGCTGTGAGAGTTTCCCCTTTGAATCCAATTTGAATCACATTATGTAAAGCTCCCCTGGAGTCAACTTAGCAGCACAGACACTTAAAAACACACTAATCTTGAACAATCTTGTGCTTCAACAAAAAAAATATCAATCAGCAGATGTCTTGATTTGATAAAAAACACATTTTATTAATCAGGAGACTTTTATAAATTAATGTTTCTCTGTGTGCCTCATCTGCTAAGTTTTACTTCTTGGGCCTCTGGCATGTTGCCATTTTCAAACACATTTCCCCCTGAATCCCAGGCTAGTAGTTTTGACTGAACCATCACTAAAGCTCTCCAAATCCACTTCAGATAAAAAAAAATAAAGCCTTTGAAGTAAAAATAGTTCTCAGTTCAGTAAAACATGTCACAAAGAGGGGATGTATACGAGCAGAGGTGAGAGTCTATTTGACAACTGAGTTATGGTCTCTAGTGACGACAGGCTTTTTGTGTTAAGATCAGGAATGAGAACTTATAGATGCATAGCTTAGCATGGAAGAATAATAGATTGTGTTCTGTCTGTTATGTATTGCTGAATGATTGAAAGAATGAATGCTATACTGGTGCATCAAATAGTCTGGTTGAGATTTCATGATTGAAAGGAATTTTTAACATACCTTTTAAATGCTAAAGAGACAAAATGCCTAGTGTAGCGGTCTAAGAGCTTTAAATGTGTTATTTTATTAACCAGAATAAAGTTAACACTTCTGATTCAAGGTTCTAATCATCCATCCATCCACTTATCCTTTTCAGGGTCGCGGGGGCCTATCCCAGCTGTCATAGGGCGAGAGGCGGGGACACCCTGGACAGGTCGCCAGGCCAACACACAGAGACAGACAACCATTCGCACTCACTTTCACACCTAGTGGCAATTTGGATAATCCAATTAACCTATCCCCACAAGTTGCATGTCTTTGGACAGTGGGAGGAAGCCAGAGTACCCGGAAAGAACCCACGCAAACACGGGGAGAACATGCAAACTCCACACAGAAAGACCCCGGCCTGATGGTGGAATTGAACTCAGGACCTTCTTGCTGTGTGGCAACAGTGCTAACCACCTTGCCATCGTGCTGCCCTAATCATCTGATTCTAATCATATGATGTAAAAAAGAATATAAGCCAAAAATTAATGATTCAAACTGTCAAATTTTGAAACATAGACATGTATAAGAGCCCACGTGGAGAGACAGCATCCTGTGAAGCTCACCATTGACAGCATTTAAAGTTGTTGCCACAAAAAACACCATCAGGACAGAACATGTTTTTGCAGCTAGCTTGTTAGCTGGTAGCTGGTAGTCTGTTGACTGCTGGAAGGGGCTTTGTCTCTCATCAACAACAGTAAAGAAAGATGGAGGATGAGGCAAAGAGAGCAGAGATCCACCAAAAACAACTTGTGACCAAGAGCAGAGCTGTGTCTGCTGTTTGTTCCTTAAAGGAACAGTTTAATGCTCTTTTTACTTTGCTGTCCGAAGCTCAAAGAATATTTGGACACTGCCTTGACTTCTTCTGCTGCTGTGACTGCTGTAACAGAAACAAAGCACTGTGACTGGTTTTTTAAACTTTTTGAGGCAAGCCAATATTTCAACGCAAAACAGCTTCTGTTGTTGGGCACATCTTTTTTCGATTTTATTCTCAGTAATTTCACTTTTGACAATCTATTTGCTGCATCTGGACCTCTGACATGTAATTTTCTTTTTTTGCAAGACTCGCCTGTCCACTACCATATGCCTTGCCCCTTTCCAACTATCAGACAACAAAAGTCCCTGCTGCGTGTGGTTCAAATCCAGCAAGCTTTTGAAATTGGCTGCGTTTCTGTCAGAATGGTTGTTTGGTTTCCAAGAGCCTCTTTATCTTGCCTGGCACTTTCTTAGCATTAGCAAACTTCTCACAGGTGATGCATTTGAATAGTGTTGACACCTCTGTAGCCAAGAGACATGCAGCTTTTGTGATAGTGTCTGCTGACAGTTTTTCTTTCTCATTTCTAAAAGTTGTGTGTCTTCTGCAGTGAGGTAGTTACTCAACACAAGAAAATGATGCGTTTTTTTCCCCTTATTAACTTCCTTGGTGTCATTCAGGGCCTTTGATGTATCACACACGGATAAATCCCACCATCCAGCAACTGCAAAATGAGACTGGAGTTCCCTTTATTTATAATTATAACTATGGCTGTCATAAAGTCTCACAACACACCAGGATTTGGCTCAAAGGCACACTAGCGTGCCTTACTACACCATTTGCAAACTGCTGCACAGCTTTAGTACGTTAAGTTAAATATCTGAGTTTAATCTTTATGTAAAAGTCTAACACAGGTCAATATAACAACTAGACTGTGTGCGATACCTGTGTTTGTGGGGTTGGCTATGGCTGTGGGTACACTGGGTGGCTCCCCCAGCACCAGGCGGACTCTCTTGGCATGGGTTTTGCCCTGGTAGTGGGACTGTGCCACAATTGCAGAGGTGAAGAACATGTTACACAGGGTACAGCACTTGTTCCTGTCCACTTCTGTCTCTGCACAGTCCTATAGCAGAAACAGAGGAAGAGAAATGGTAAAAGAAAGTGTCAGAGGGGTGAAGAGAGGTGTTGAGAGAGAAAAATAAATCAAAGTACAAGAGAGTATAGCGAGTGGAGAGGTGTAGGCTGATGACGAAGGGAATGGTGTGAAAAAAGGCAGGGAGAGGTAAAAGTGAGAAAAAGAAGAGAGACGGGGGGGATGGAAAGATGTAGACTTTACACTGACCTCACTGGGCTTTTTCTCTCTCACTTCCTCTCACACACACATACACACACACACTCACACACACACACACGTGCACACATGAAGGCAAAGAGAGGACTAATCAAATATTCATCTGTCTCTCTGGGCTGAGATTGTGGCTTCGGCCTTTCACCGCAGCTGGTTCATTACTAATGATGAGGGAGAGTTGCTCCCTACGGAAGAGAGAGAATACAAACAAAAAGACCAACCAACCACCTGATTGACACAAACATGCAACCACACACACACACACACACACACACACACACTCATTCTTTCATCCATCATGAAGTATACTGATTTGCGGTTAGGCAATAAACATTTGCCTAACCCCAGTCTTGCCCTAAATCTAACCTAGCCTCAACCTTAAACCAATCCACACAGAGGGACTATGACGATACATTTATGTACTCACAGGATGAGTAATACATGCACGCATGTACTTTACTTTGAGCCTTGTCCTGAACACTCAGAAACACTTTAAAGCCTACTAGAATGTGCAACATATCACACATATGACATATGCTGCAAATAACTGTCAATGTCAGTCTTTGTGGTATCTCTCTCTCTCTCTCTATCTATCTATCGATACATATTTTAACAGGGACATGTCAGAGTAATATCTGATATTCCAGAAACAGAGACACTGTCATTAGAAGTCTTTATGGTTTATATATATATACTACTACACCCAGCACGCCCCTGCGGGCGGTTTATCCTTCAAGCTCGGGTCCTCTACCAGAGGCCTGGGAGCTTGAGGGTCCTGCGCAGTATCTTAGCTGTTCCCAGGACTGCGCTCTTCTGGACAGAGATCTCCGATGTTGTTCCCGGGATCTGCTGGAGCCACTCGCCTAGCTTGGGAGTCACCGCACCTAGTGCTCCGATTACCACGGGGACCACCGTTACCTTCACCCTCCACATCCTCTCGAGCTCTTCTCTGAGCCCTTGGTATTTCTCCAGCTTCTCGTGTTCCTTCTTCCTGATATTGCTGTCATTCGGAACCGCTACATCGATCACTACGGCCGTCTTCTTCTGTTTGTCTACCACCACTATGTCCGGTTGGTTAGCCACCACCATTTTGTCCGTCTGTATCTGGAAGTCCCACAGGATCTTAGCTCGGTCATTCTCCACCACCCTTGGGGGCATCTCCCATTTTGACCTCGGGACTTCCAGATTATACTCGGCACAGATGTTCCTGTACACTATGCCGGCCACTTGGTTATGGCGTTCCATGTATGCCTTGCCTGCTAGCATCTTGCACCCTGCTGTTATGTGCTGGATTGTCTCTGGGGCATCTTTACACAGCCTGCACCTGGGGTCTTGCCTGGTGTGATAGACCCCAGCCTCTATGGATCTTGTGCTCAGAGCTTGTTCTTGTGCTGCCATGATTAGTGCCTCTGTGCTGTCTTTCAGTCCAGCTTTGTCCAGCCACTGGTAGGATTTCTGGATATCAGTCACCTCCTCTATCTGCCGGTGGTACATACCGTGCAGGGGCCTGTCCTTCCATGATGGTTCCTCGTCTCCCTCCTCTTTCTTGGGTTTCTGCTGCCTGAGGTATTCACTGAGCACTCGGTCAGTTGGGGCCATCTTCCCAATGTATTCTTGGATGTTCGTTGTCTCATCCTGGACTGTGGTGCTGACACTCACCAGTCCCCGGCCCCCTTCCATGCGCTTAGCGTACAGCCTCAGGGTGCTGGACTTGGGGTGAAACCCTCCATGCATGGTAAGGAGCTTTCTTGTCTTTATGTCAGTGGCTTCTATCTCCTCCTTTGGCCAGCCTATTACCCCAGCAGGGTACCTGATCACGGGCAGGGCGTACGTGTTGATGGCCCGGATCTTGTTCTTACCATTCAGCTGACTCCTGAGGACTTGCCTGACCCTCTGCAGGTACTTGGTGGTTGCAACTTTTCTAGCGGCCTCTTCATGGTTCCCATTCACCTGCAGGATCCCCAAGTACTTGTACCTGTCCTCTATGTCTGCAATGTTGCCTTCTGGTAGTTCAATCCCCTCAGTTCTGACTAACTTCCCTCTCTTTGTTACCATCCGACTACACTTCTCCAGTACACTATATATATCTATATATATATCTATATCTATATATCCATCCATTCGCTTCCGCTTATCCTTTTCAGGGTCGCGGGGGGCGCTGGAGCCTATCCCAGCTGTCATAGGGCAAGAGGCGGGGTACACCCTGGACAGGTCGCCAGTCTGTCGCAGGGCCAACACACAGGGACAGACAACCATTTGCACTCACATTCATTCGAACATTCACACCTAGTGACAATTTGGATTAATCAATTAACCTATCCCCACAAGCTGCATGTCTTTGGACGGTGGGAGGAAGCCGGAGTACCCGGAGGGAACCCACGCAAACACGGGGAGAACATGCAAACTCCACACAGAAAGACCCCGGCCTGATGGTGGAATTGAACTCAGGACCTTCTTGCTGTGCGGCAACAGTGCTAACCACCGTGCCACCGTGCTGCCCATATATGTATATATATATATATATATATATATATATATATATATATATATATACATATGTATATATATATATATATATATATATATATACATATATATATACATATGTATATATATATATATATATATATGTATATATATATATATATATATGTAAGCTTTGAGAAAGGTACCTTCTTGTTTCACTATGTCAATGACTTGTTAAAATCAGCTCCGTGCCTTAAATCAACCTAAAAATGGAGCTCGCACGACTGAATTACAAGTCAGCAGAGGAGAGCTCTTTATCTCTCATATCCAAGCTGTCCAACTGACCATTTTCATTCAGCTTTAACTAGACTAGGTCAAAGGGTCCCTACACACTATTACTACTTTCATTATTTGCCAGTCAAGAGCAAAGAATTCGTTAGTGCAAAGAAAGCAAAACATTTTAAGACAAGACAAGAATTGTATATCGATTTCTTTCTGTTACATGTTTGCTGGGAAGCATCAGGACCCATGCACTTAGAAAGATGCCCCCCAGGCAACCCCGGTAAGTGGTTTGAGTGATCTGTTTTTAATGTGCCTTCATAGTCTTATCTTACCCTTGTATTCAGTGCTGTCCACTTTTACAAAGGACACTTTAAAGAAACAGCTGTAGACAGTGTCTACGCATTAGTCTCTAGTTCTGCTAATGCTTTAGCATCTCAAACGAGTCAAATCCAGGTGCCAGAATTTGCGGATAGCCCTTGCCACACGACTGGAGGCTGTTATAGCAACGTTTCTATGTCTTCCTTGAACTCTTCGCATTGAACCTCCACCTTCTGTCTGTTCATCCGGGCTTTCTTTCTTTTTCTTTTCACACCAGCGCACATTTTAGTCCAGGTGTTAATTCGGGTTGGAGGAGAGAGAGACCTCACTCTCGGTGAGAGTACAATAATAGAAATGTGTCTGAGACACCACATCTGAGTATGTGGGTGCACGCGGTGCGTGTGTTTGTGCATGTGTGCCTTATGTCAGCTCTGGTTAGCATCAGGGACACTGGATGTGAGAGTTAAGGACACCTTTACCTTGCAGGCTTAGCTTTGTCTCTCAGCTGTCCTATCTCTCTCTCGCTCCTTCTTCTTACTTTTTTGTCTCTCTGCCTTGCCTTCACTCTTAGCTTTTTTCTATATCTCTTTGCCTCCCTCCATCCTCTATCCCCCTCTGGGCTCCAGTCTCAGTGACTCTGTGTGTTGTGGGATGAAATATTTATCTGTATTGGCAGGCCCGCGCAACCGCCTCTCCTCCTTCCTCTTCCCTCCTCCCGCCTCGCCTCCTCTCCTCTTCACTGACTCTCCCTGCTGTGATCATGTTAAAGGCTTGCTATGAACTGTCCCAGACCTCCCCCCTCCATCACCATTAGCATTAGACCTACACTGTTATCTTGCTCTGCCAATATCATCCGCCAATATTGAACTCTGTATTATTTACGGTATTGAACACACTAACGGTATTAGTTATACAATTTTTTATTTTTTAAATTAATGGAGCATATTTTAGAAACAGTGTCATCACACAGTTTTTCCAACAAATCAGGTTAGACTAAGACTCAAACCATTATCTGCACCACATGGAGCAGACTAAGCATTGCAGCTGAGCAGAAGAAGCTTGTGGACTATTTGACAACAGTAAGTTGCTAAATAAGCTCTAAAAATCTTATTGGAAAGCACTGTTAGCAAAGAATAACAGCTGATATTTCAGTAATGGAATTTTAAGCTTTCTAGAAACTGATATGGAATTTTTATTAGTATCTTGGTTTCTTTACTAGCACATGCAGCACTGTCTAATGTGTATTTGCCATTTTGATTTTGTTGTATGTAAAGTAAAAAACAGCTTATCTATATTTATCCAGTGTTTTTTATTCATGATTGCAGCATGGGGCGACAGAGACTCTGTAAGGACAACTCTCCTCTTTTCTTCTCTTCTCTAGGAAACTTTTTTCTCTTACTCCATCTTTCCTTCTTGCCTACATTTCCCCTCCTTCCTCATTACCATATCTTCCCCACTGCCTCTCAGTTTTTGTGCCTCCTCTCATCTCCTTCGCTATTTGTCCCATTGTTCTGCTTTTCCACTTCCCCCTCACATACTCCCTTTTCCTTTTCCTTCCTTGGGCAGTGGTGTTGAGCTCTTGTTCTACTAAGATCTTGTTGTACCAGAAGGAGGAAGATAAACTGCAATAGGCTGATGTCCCATCCTTGTGTGTTTTGTGGTTTTTGTTTTTCCAGTTTTTGACTCAGGACAAAAAGCCTGAGCTGTTTCTCTGTGGCAGTCTGCAGCAGTCTAACCCGTCACAACAAGCACTAAAAAGTGAAGCAGTCGACAGAGATGGAACTGAAACACAAAGAAGCATCTACTCGAAAAAATCAAAGATGTTACACCAGGGATTTAGTGACAGTGCGGGGAATGTTTTAAACAATCTGAAGCATGTGTGGGTGACTGACATATGAATAATTGTCAGCTCATTACAGCTGCCACTCTACCAAACCACTTCAAACACTAAATAGCATCTCTGACTCACTGTTTTTCCTCCATCGTGCAGAAAGTCGTCACCTTTTCGCTTTCTTCGTTTTTGATTTCTAAATCTCTGCCATCGCTCATTACTGTGTTTCTCTCTGTTTTCCACACCTCACTGTCTCTACCTGTCGCACCTCGCGCATCTGTTGAGACCGATTTGGATGCGACCTAATTGTTGTGTGTGTTTTTTGTTCGCACATGCCGCACGTATGCCTGTTTGTCCGCTGCCTGACAGTGACGTCTGTATCGCAGATTTTGTTTTTTCTTTTTCATTTTTGTTTGGGTGGCTTCAATCTGCTCACTCACCTAACAATAGATTCCTAATTAGCTGTGTTTATCTTCCTCTCCTTCTGTTTTTCTTTTTTCTGCTCCTCCTCATTTCTCCCCACTGTTCTGTGTTGGGGCGCTGTGGGAAACATTGCTAAATATACTCGTGGAGCAGCTCAGGGAAACAGAGCTCTCATTTAGAGCTCGAGGATGCTCTGAAAGTGTAAATTAGAAGTAGTCACAGTGAAAATACAGCAGTAGAGGAGAATAAAAGGTCTGTCTTGCCCTTTGCGCAAGTGAAAAACTGCACAGATGGAGAGAGAGAACTGGGTGGAGAATAGGGCAGAAAAATGGATCATGTCTCCTCTTTCATCTGAGAGCACCTTGATGACCTACTTTCTCTGTTTGTTCTGTGACAAAAACTTTCACCTGTACACACAAGCACAAAAACCTTAAAGCATGGCATTTTACACTGACATTTCAATCACTCTGCAAAAAAAAAAAAAGGGGGGGAAAGCATTTTCTGCAGTTCCCATTGGACTGCACCATGTCAATCAGCACAAAACAGGAGGGAAAAAACATTGGGATGAAGTCTAGAGAAAAGACGTGCAACGCTTCCCCTGGGAGAAAGAAAGATGAAAGAGATGAAAGAAGAAAAGTTTATTCCGAATTGAATGCTGACAGTTTCACCTCGGGAAATGAAATTAATCTCTGCTCATCTTACATCAGTTTTCCCGCCTTGTCAAATAATCAATGTCACATCTCTGCATGAAAGGTTATGAACAAAGTGCTAGCTGTGGCACTCACAGTAGGTTACAATATAGCAGATGTGGGATGTGTGTGTCTTTGTGCACACAGCCTATTTATGTGTGTTTAGTGTCCAATATGAGGTGAAATCCACAGTGGGCTGAGTCATGTCTTATTTGGTTTTTAGAGAGACAGATGGAGACGCAGGTGTGAATACATCCACAGTATGTGTGTGTGTTTGTGTGTGTGTGTGTACCCATAAGCCTTTGACATATTATATTATGCGTGTTTGCAGTGTTATGCGTTACCTTTTTACAACTTTTGTTGTGAACTATGGTTCCATTGGTTGAGCGAGGCCGAGGTCACACAGTCCTAGAGACTAACTAATGACCCTCTTAAAACCACAGGCCACTAGGGGAAAATGTACTATCCTTGACTGGTTTGTGAGTCAAATTGACAGTCTCTAGGTAAAATTGATCACAAAGAAGTATTTGGAGCTGCACCCAAAACCTCCTTGTGGTTCCAGTTTGCTTTCTACTTTTCCGTTTCACTAGTGCACCAGTATTTGGCAAGTATTTGCAGACAAGCTGGAGTCTACTAATGCAAATCGGCAAGTAACAAAAGCAATCACAGGGAGGTTTTTTTTGCGTGTGCAGCAAGCTTAGTGAAACCGATTTTACTAAACAACAGTCAGCAATCTCTAGCAACCACTTGCCATTCCCTAGAGACCGGTGGTTGCCACGGAGTCGCTGCTCAGTCACCGTCGCTGCTCGGTCTTTCATCCTTCATTACAAACCAAATCATAGTTAGTTTTTCTTAATTTCACTTTCCTTTTCAAAATATTGTCATACAGCTATTTGTGACACGTGTGTAGAAAGTAGGCAATATTTATAAAAAAAATAAACAGGAGCTGGCCTTTATTTTTGTTCTAGTCTTTTGCCTATAAACTTCTTCAACCTTCTGACAGTTTAGATAACAGATCCTAAAGAGTGTATTTGAAATCTCATAGTTTTGGATTGATCTACTGATCTACATTTGATCTAAAAGAATGCTTCTTAAAATTTAAACGTATGCAATCATTGGGAAAAGAAAGACTGCATAGAAGGATAAAGGAAAAATGATCATGGCTCATGTGAAGGTAAACAGTGGGGGAACAAACCAGTCCATGGACCAAATAACGTAAGTCTGTCGAGAAGCATAGTTTAAACACCACCACTTGGTTGCTCAAGCTCTAGGGCTTGAAACTGTTAATCCAGGTCTGTTTTTATGTTTTAGTCTCGCTGGATTTATTTTCTGAAAACTTTAGAGACTTTCACCCTCTTCACCTCTCCCTCTCTCTGGAATTGCTAGATTTGTCAGTTAGTTTTAAAACCTTTATTTTTCCACCAGCTGTGTCCTCACAGTGTGCACGGTATGTGATTTTAGTGTGTGAGTGTATATTTTATGCCACATGGGAGGAGCCAGATAATTGGGACACACAATGTAATATTGTAAATCTTCCTTTACACAATAGTCAATTACACACACACACACACACACACACACACACACACACACACACACACACACACACACACACACACAAATTAATCATTACCAAAATAGCAGTTATACTTAATGTTTGAAGCCCAACAATTCAATGTAGGGTACAAATGCCATCTCAGCATTTGCCACAGTTACAGAATGGGGCTCTAGAAACAGGGACACAATGGCTTTCCGACTGCACATGCACACGGACAGACACACAAACATTGGTAATGCACTGACCTCCTTTGCTATGGCCTGCAATAGTCAGATACAGAGCTGCTTGGCGCTGTTTGCCTTCACTAAATGTGACCAGAAGCAGGCATAACCTCTCTTGGGAGAATTATAGCCCACAACTGCATACAAGAGATCAAATATTCCCATGAGCGCTTGGACACAATGGTTAAGGATGAAAGTGGACGAGCCTTGCAAAGGATTAGACTAAAGCTAATCAAAAACTTAGGTTTTTGTCATACACATGTGATAAAGGACATTCAAAATAAAAGCTTTTATTCATACTAGAGTTTCCATTTAACTGCAATGCAGAAAATTATTTCGATTTATTTAGTTCATCAGTAAATATTTAATACATTTTGACATACATGTAAAAAGTTTGGAGTGATAATATACATTTTAGGTTTATATTTTATATATTTGCACAGAGGTAGACACACACACACACACACACACACACACACACACACACACACACACACACACACACACACACACACACACACACATACCCGTTTTTACTACCTGGTGGGACCACCTGACTGGGAGGGTGCTGGTGGGATCCACCTTTTCTACATGGTTTAGAAAATTGATTTTAATTGCTAAATTCATGTAAATTTTTTGTGAAGGGGAAAATCACTTGATATATTAAAAACACTCACATGAAAAAAATGACCTGAATTTTGCTATTTCTGTGGGGACCCTCCTATATTAAATGAGCAATTTTACTTTTTACCACAAATAATTAACATTTCCTACCATGTTAAACAGAACAGCTATAATACTACAGCAGCTATGGTGATAGTGTACCTCAAACACACTTAAATTTCTCAATCAAAACATTTTTTTTGTGTTTAAGCTCTTTATTTAAAACACAAGATATTTTGCATGGTAGCAAAATGTCATGCCATATATCCCATAACCTAATAAACAAAACAAAAACAAAAAACTGCAAATGGGACAGTGATTGTTTATTTCTAAACAAAAAATCCCAAGTATTCCATTTATCCAAATGTTTTATAATGTAAAAACAGCAATTCACATTATTATTTTGTCTTGTACTGACCTTCCTACAATCCATAATGAAATGAAAAGTGCCATTGTGCACAAATATGTAAAGTACTCAATTTAGTTTACACTGGGCCAGCCGTGGTTAAACTAAATATGAGCTTCAACATGAAACATGAAAAAACAGCACTCTGAAATGTGCAACTATGTGTTTTAAACCAAAACCAAAAGTCTTTTAGCACTCTGGTGCCTCAGTGCTCCAATTCTGTTTGTGACATAGACCTTAACTGCTTTCCACGTCCTTTGTTCAAGTTCTTTTGGTGAAGTTTCAATACACGCAATCCACCTTACCAGGAACTTTGCCACCTTCTAGGAACCTTTTCTCTTTTTTTCTACAGCAAGAGTCTCTGCTGCAGACCAGCCTCTCTTCTGTGAAGCTCCTGAGAACAAACAAAAGTATTAATAGTAATAATTAATTTTAATTGAAGGGGCCTGTGAGGTGAAGTGATATTTCTGATGCTAGTGATTTCGAGAGCATAGTGGTGAAACTAGTGTGAGGGACAGACAAGAAAATAGGAAACCGAACAAGTAAAATACAACATGTGAACAAGTGAAATAAAAAGTAGCCCCCATTTATTTTTGCCATTTCAGGGGAGATATTGTACTGCATGTACATATCTCAAAACTGACAAACTCCAGTCCTCGAGGGCTAGTATCCTGCTTGTTTTTGAGATATCCCTGCCCTACCTGCTACCGATTACCTGGATCAGGTGTGCTTTGCCAATAAGAAGCTACAAGGGCAGGTTAGTTGGAAAACAAGCAGGACAGCGGCCCTCGAGGCCTGGAGTTCGACACCTGTGCTGTATGGTGTTATACAAATGCTGTAATAACTCAAACATACTTCCAGAGCTAAATAAAAACCTGTACAGTACCATAACAATCTTTTAACTGTGTTCAACAAATTCATCAACTGAAGATAAAATTGTTTCAGGCATGTTACGAACTTGTATGTCCGTGTGTTTGTTTGTGCAGGTGCTGTGTTTTTGTCTATGTTAATTTAGCTGTGCCAGGGCCCTGTTCCGATTGGTGCATGGACTTACTGCCCCGGCGTGATTGGATCCAGCTGGAGGACCCGCCCAATAAAAGGAGGCTGGAGTGCTACAGCGGGAGAGGTCCTCGCGTCTCTCCTCATCACCCAGCAGTAGTCCTGTGGTAGCCGCTGGCTGCAGTATACGTGCGAGAATTGTGGAAGTGGAGTGGGTAGGGGTGAGCTGCCGTTTATTTTGATCACCCGTTTTCTCCTGTTTTTGAGTTGGTTAAGGAGGTCAGACTCTGTTTTTATTTTGACTTTATTTTGGTGAGGTCAGGGGTGCGGGATTTGTGTAGGTTTGTTTTGTTTATTGTTTTGGCCTTGGCTCACCCTGAAGTGTTGACACTCCCGTTTTGGTTCTCTTTATTCACCTTGTAAATAAATCACTTCACATCTAACGGATTTGTTGCGTGTGACTGCTTGGGTCTTGGGGGGGGAAGCGAGTGCCTCGCTCATGTTATGGCCTGGCCCTAGACGGGTCGTAACAGGCAACAGGGAACAATGAAATAATTAAACCGTCGCCTGCAAAAGAATTTGGACAGTTAGGCCAAGTTCTTTGTTTTTGAGTCACATGAAGAGGTTTAATTTTCTTTGCTGTGGACTTTTGGTTTGACTTCAAAAGCTGAATATCAGACAGCAGATTTAAATAAAATGTAAATAAAATATCACCCTAGCTCTTGAGGTGTACATTTGTTGTAACAATACCTTTCAAAGGAGTATCACCCTCTGACTCGGTCCACCATGTTGTTGTGATCAAAGGGCCTGTTTAAACAAAACAAAACATTAAATTCAAATGCATAAATCTGGTCATTTCAGAAGTGAAGTGTTTATTAAGTGTGTCATAAATTAACAAGGAGATGGAGTCAGGCCTAATACCAAGATGGCGGCCCGTGCATCACACTAGGTACAGTGTCTCTTCACATTTTACAAGTTTGCTGTATTATTCCTGCTTATTTTGGGTCTGTTCTTGTAGAACAGCTTCGCTTTTACATATTACACCCGACTAGAGGTTTTGGATTTAGGATTACACAACTTCGACTGTTTTATCAGCAACCTTTGACTCATCCCGGAAATAAGAAGAACACCGATGCTTTTGCAGGCTGCTCGGCCAGCCGGAAGTGCTCGAAGACGGCACAGAGACTGTAAACAAAGGCAAGGGAAACACAGAGGGCTAACAGTTAATCTAAGGCTAACACCTGGTGAATAAAATGAATGAGTTATGACTGTGGATCACTAACAACAGGACACTAATGGATTGTAATGTCATGATAATAATGGAAACACAACTCTATCGAGCTAGTTGGACGCCACACTCTCCGGCGACTTCAGCTCAGCATTCAGTACAGTTATTCCCTCCAAACTCCATCATCAAGTCTGCAGATGATACTACGGTGATTGTCTCATCAGTGACAACGACGAGTCTGACTACAGGAAGAAGTAAAGCACCTAGCTGTGTGCTGCTGACAATAACCTGCTTCTGAATACCAGCAAAACCAAAGAGCTCATTGTGGACTTCAGGAGGGAGAAAACAGACACCCATGTCCCCATCTACATAAATGGAACAGCTCTTGAACGGGCCTCCAGCTTCAAGCTCTTGGGGACCCACATCTGAGAATCTGTCCTGGTCAACTAACACCTCCAGCCTGGTCAAGAAGGCCCATCAGCGCCTCTTTTTGTTGAGGACACTGAAGAAGAATCACCTGTCTGCTGACATACTGCGTAACTTCCACCGCTGTGCGATAGAGAGCATCCTGACCAACTGTGTAACTGGTATAAGAATTGCGCTGTTGCTGACTGCAAGGTACTGCAGCGGGTAGTGAAAATGCATTACAGGAACTCCACCTCCTGCCACTGAGGATGTCCAAGAGAAGAGATGTCTATGTCAAGCACGCATCGTTCTCAGGGACTCCTCTCATCCTGCCAATAATAATAATAATAAATATCATAATGTTAGGCAATGATAAGAAAATGAAATATCGCGATAGAAAATGGGTAAAACGCGTTTTGTTGTTTTCATATGCATATGGCGGAAAAAGCATGGCGGCGACGGAGAATGAGAAGGGAGAAAGCGGATGGCTGAATGAATCAGATGAACCAGAATTGGTTTGTAAAAATGGTGCAATTTCAGTGGTGTGGAACTGGTTTGGCTTTCGTCCGTCAGATACACACCAGAGCACATTTTTTGGTAGAGCATGCAAATTGGCCGTCGTTATTACCGAACCAATTTTATGTCGTACATGGCGCTCAAAAATCTGTCAAAAATGTTTTAGTACGACTTTGCTAAGCTACAGAGTCGCACCGCTTGATGGATTGTCAGAGCATTACGGCTACCGTCGTCAGGAGCCTCGTAACACGTACTGTGCTTCAACATAATATTACCACATTTTGTGTATAACCTCTTTTTAAGTTTTGTGGTTACTATACATGGTTGTGCTGAGTATATGTCGGCCAATTTCCACTGGAAATTAGTGATGGGATTTCCGGCTCTTTTTAGAGATCCGGCTCTTTCGGTTTGGCTCACTAAAAAGAGCCGGCTCTTTCGGCTCCGAACCGGCTCTTCAGGTTGTTTTGTTGCTTTAATTAATTTATTATTAACAATAATATAAAATTATGCACAAAAGGAATTACTAACGTAAAAAAAAGGGGTTTTATTTGTATATGTTTATATATAAATATATGCAGTGGCCCCTAGAGACAAAACACGTACAAACTCCAAAACACATTTCTAGCATGAACGGAACTTCCTAAGCAGAGCTACTAGATCACTTAAATTACACAATTGAAAGCATATGTGTATTGTTTGTGTATTTATACACAGGCACTCATATATATTCAAATAATTTTAAAAAAAAGTTCATTTACCTGTTACTACCACACACCAAATCCGGTCGTTGGTACTTGCTGGCTTGTGTAGCCACTAGGTAACAAAAGCTCAACACTACGCCCAGCATCCTGGAGCACTTCTGTTGTCTTTTGTATGTGTTTTGAGTTTTTATGTGCTTCTGAGTTTTTTGTACGTGTTTTGGAGTTTTTACGTGTTTTGGAGTTTGTACGTGTTTTTACGTGTTTTGGAGTTTGTACGTGCTTCAGAGTTCGTACGTGATTTGAAGTTTGTATGTGCTTTGTCTGTAGGGGCCACTGTAAATATACTTTTATTTTTTCACTCCACATAAAATGTAATAAATAAATCATATAATACAAAAATCAACTATTCACATTTCAACTTTTAACTATTTAAATTTTCAGCTTTTTCCTTTTACAAATTTAAAGTGAAAACAACACAAAACACTGCAAACCACAACACAATTAAATATAAATTATAATATGAAAACAAAAAGAAGATGCATATTCTCTGTCATATGGGCCTGCATGAATAAACTTTATGAATCCTTTATCATCTGCAACCGAAAATAGTTGTGGATGATTACTATACCTTTCTAATGTGACGTTGTTGTCCCTGGCTCTCTTTCTCTCTCTCTCCCTCTGGCTCTGTTCCTGTGCTACTGAGTGTAACTACCGCCCCTCCCCCCTCTGCCCAGCATAAAGCACAAGGCTCAGGTGCGAAGTGAAGCGGAAAAAAAGCGCGAGAGAGAGAGAGAGAGGGTGAGAGAAAGAAAAAAAAAAAACCCCACGTGACGGCTCGCGATAAGGAGCCGGCTCGCATCGTTCACGTCAAAGAGCCGGCTCTAAGAGCCATTTCGTTCGCGAATGACCCATCACTACTGGAAATGCCTTTTGTTAAACTGTCAGCAAGGAATTTGCATTTGCAATGTTAAATTTTTATATAACTTTAATGCACATAAAAAACAGCTGCTTGTTTAAGTGAAAATTTATTGATGAGGTTTTTTTGCACTAATAAAGTTGTGGATTTGGAAAGTATTTTGTCTAGTGTCAATTATATCGTCAGTTATATCGTTATCGCAAATTTTCAAATGTATATCGTGATAAATATTTTTGGTCATATCGCCCTGCTCTAGTTCATATGTTGATTAATGGTTTTCTTTCGTTTTTGATCTACTGCAGAATATTTTTATAAAATCCCAGGCCAGGAAAATCGCCTTCATGTTTTTCTGTGTTTTATCCTCATTTACTTTGACACAAAGGCATCTGATGTGATGCTCACACCTTTGATAAAGTCAAGTGTCAGCTTTCATGATCTGAATTATGATATTTCTGACTATCTGAGGCAAAATTTCCCCAATTCAAATCAAATTGAATCGAAAATAATCGACGCGGGACCTTGTGAATCGGAATCAAATCGATTCTAGAAATCAGTGACGATACCCAGCCCTACTGTTTTACCTCTATGGCCTCAAATTGTGGTCATAAATTTTTTGTACCAGGATTTGTTTGTGCAAAAAGAATCCCTGTGTACGTAAAAAAGATTTGTGTGTGGACATAGCCAAAAAATCTCTGCACTCAAGTTTCAACTTACAAGTACGAATTTTGACCCTATTTTTCTTCCTTTCAGCTGATTGGTCAATGTCATGTCAATCACAAATGGAACTATCCAATCAGAGAACAGATTGGCTGTCGGAGGGAAGCTTTTTTGAACTGCAGGTCCTTGAAGGGTAATACAGTTGAAGCTGGAGGATCTTTATATAAATATCCCATAATACTCATAAGGTCCTTTAACTTTTGGTAGCTGTTGAAAGCATACAGTTGTGGTATACCAGTCTTCAGAAACACCATTATTACTTTAGTATTACTTTAACACAAAATCAGGGTTGACCCGGGACCACTGCTATGAGTCACACTATGCAGCATAAATGCAGTTTCACATCGGACGCAACATGCGCTGTGCTCACCGCTAACTAAGAGCGAAGGATCCAGAATTTGTTGCGCTGGCTGCTGAGCTCTGCTTGTATATTGTTTTTTAGCGACTGCTTTAGGTGTACTAAATGCGCCTGATCCTTGTCGTTTCAAAACATGTACCTCTCTGACTTTATCTCCTCTACGAGAGTTTATGTTGTATTATGTTCAAATGTTTAATAAAGACAATGCAGCTCTGCAGAAGGAAGAGCTGCAAACAGGGTCTGCAGCTGCATGAAAAACCCATGGTTCTGTCCATGTCACACGCCAGGCATGGAGAGCAGAAGCAGCTATTTTGTTTCAATAAAATTGCTGAGATGACAGTAGGTTGACCAGACTCCATGTTTCTACACAAATATAATTTTACTGGGCCTCATGCACGTGACCGTGGTCTACAGGCACGTGTCCACCGTGTAACATTAAAAAGCTATATGGATTTAAAACAAACATGAACTCATCAGAATAATTTAGAAGATAAACTGCCCAGAATCACTGCAATGGAATATGAAACATGCTAACAAGGTTAATGCGTGTTCGTATTCTGATCTTCAATCCCCCTTCACCACCTCCACCACTGCATACTTGAGCATTTCAATAAGACTTCAGGCTTTTAAAGTTAGTACAAATGTAATATAGGTCAAGTTAAGCTACCATGAATAAACAACCAAACCAGTGTCATCCCTCAGTAAGCCTCCAGGCCACAGAGCTAATCAATATTAGCTAACCACACACCATGTATGAAAAATATTGCAGTTAAAAACTCATAAAAAGCTAAAATATATCTCTGAAACGTCTCTGCATCTATTGAGAGCAGCAATATTAAAGTTTTGAGAGGACTTACCTGGTTTCCATCATGTAATCAGTCTCTGCAGAAATTAAAATTGCTTTGCTCCATCCAACATGGCTCCTCGTGCTGAGTGTCTGTGGGGGAGGGGATAAACTGATAGGTAACGTGGGGACCGCAAAATTCAGGAAGTGTGTAACCTTTGCAAACAAGATTCTTTCCTCCTGCTGAGGCACACACTTTATGGGGGGATGGGCATGGTCATCATGGGGACCAGAAAAGTCTGGAAATGTCAGCTTACTCTCATCTGCACACATTTGTTTCATGTAGGCTTGCTTTTGTTACACTGTTGATTGTTTTTGTGTATTTTTCATATTTCTTGTTGATCAAAAATATATTATTAAAAAAAATCCAAATAAGGAAAATGGATCACTTATTTATAAAACAGCAGTTTAAGCACAGGCATATGTACTTCTTCAACAATCACCGGGCTTTTTAGATGCTAATCTAAATAGTGACAGATTTCAGTCTGGGTTTAAACCACATCATAGTACTAAAACGGCTCTGCTGAGAGTTGTTAATGACCTTTTAATGATGCCGTCATTCACCTCCTACATCGTTCCCTCGCTCACCTGGAGACCGCTGGAAGCACTGTGAGAATCATGTTCTTTGATTTCTCCAGTGCCTTCAACACCATTCTTCCCTCGGTTCTGAAGGACAAGCTGGAGAACTCTGGAGTGGACCATCACCTCACTACCTGGATTTTGGACTACCTCACCGACCGACCACAGTATGTGAGGACTCAGGGCTGTGTGTCGGACAGCATTCTCCACTGCAACCACTGAACATCCAGGGTATGGACATTGAGGCTGTGGACAGCTACAGGTACCTTGGTGTTCATCTGAACAACAGACTGGACTGGACTCATAACTCAGACGCCCTCTACAGGAAAGGGCAGAGCAGGTTGTACCTGCTGCGGAGACTCAGGTCGTTTGGGGTGGAGGGCCCACTCCTGAAGACCTTCTATGACTCTGTGGTGGCTTCTGCTATCTTTTATGGTGTGGTCTGCTGGGGCGGCAGCATCTCTGCTGGGGACAGGAAGAGACTGAACAGGGTGATCCGAAGGGCCAGCTCTGTTCTAGGATGCCCTCTGGACCCAGTGGAGGTGGTGAGTGACAGGAGAACGGCGGCTAAGCTGTCATCCCTGTTGGACAACGTCTCCCACCCCATGCAGCAGACTGTGACAGCACTGAGCAGCTCCTTCAGTGGGAGACTGCGGCACCCACGGTGTGGGACGGAGAGATTTCGCAGGTCTTTCCTCCCCACTGCTGTCAGACTCCACAACAAAGACTTTAACTGAACAAACACACACATCCACACATGTGCAATAACACTAAGTGCAATAATCCTTTCTGGCATCGTTGTATTTTTACTCAGTTGTATATAGCATTCGTATTCTATTTTTATCTTATTGTATATTTTTATTCTATTTTATTCTACTGTATATAGTATATTATTTTATTCTATTCT
Organism: Rhamphochromis sp. 'chilingali'; assembly: GCF_963969265.1. NCBI lineage: Eukaryota > Metazoa > Chordata > Actinopteri > Cichliformes > Cichlidae > Rhamphochromis > Rhamphochromis sp. 'chilingali'. The sequence continues at coordinate 16,316,091 of NC_137947.1, read as the reverse complement.
GTACAGCTGTGTACTGTATTTATTCTTATTGTATTCTAATTTTTGCGTCATAACTTTTGCACTGTCCACTTCCTGCTGTGACAAAACAAATTTCCCACGTGTGGGACTAATAAAGGTTATCTTATCTTATCTTAATTGCAGATTTATGGAGCCCTGAGTTCTTGGTTTTACTGAATTTGTCTTCAGCCTTTGATGTGGTGGACCACAGCATTCTGCTAACAAGACTAGAATATTTAGTAGGCATTAAAAGAAGCGCCCCTGAATGGTTTAAATTGTACCTTTTGGATAGGTCCTTTTGTCATGGTCCTGGGTCCAAATGCGAGACTCAGACCCTAAATTTAAACTCAGAACGTCAGCTTTATTGCTGGAGAAAACAAAATGGGAACTGAACAAAGAATACTGGTGACAGAGAACAGAGACACACAGGAATAATCTGATGATACGGACACGGAGCAAGGGCAAACACAGGGCTAATATACACAGGTAGGAAGTAATCAGGGAATGGAAGACAGGAGGGAGACACAGCTGGGAGAGATCAGGGCTAACGAGACAGAGGGAGCGAAGCTAGACACACTAACATAAGACACAGACCTTCACAACAAAACAGGAAACAAGAAACCACACTTTACTAAGACACGGATTAGACAGAGAGACGGACTTGACACTGAACAAAACCTACTAATATAATGATAAACACAGTATCACAAAGTAAACAGCATATAAATCCTAATCCCGAGAAATACCAAAAACATAAGAACTAATCCCTTAAAAAGAATAACCGAAACATAGCTTATAATAATAATCAATAAAGCACCAGAGAAAGAAGACAGTCCATCATTCAAAAATAAACCAAAACATAAGAACTCAAAATGCTGGGTCGAACCAACCCAGAACCATGACAGTACGTGTTTCCTGTTTTACTTTGAAGGTCCCTGTCTGATGTCAGTGCGTTCTATTTACGTTTCCCCTGCCTCATCAGCTGTGATGTCTCCCAGGTGTGTTCCCCTCCTGTTTCCCATCCCCTGATTCCTGGTGTGTGTATTTATACTGTGTGTTACCTCGTCCTCGTTGCTGATTCGTCTGCGTTTTTCCCCTCCGTCGTTCAGAGTGGTTTTCGCCACATCTCCCTGCATCTTCTTTTGTGTCTCTAGGTTTCAGGTTTGTTTTCTATGCTTAGTTTTCCCAGTTTACTCGGTTCTGTTTTTCGCCACTCTCACCTTTTGTTGTATGAGCACGCTCCACCAATAAAGCTTCCTCACGTCAGGTGTGCCACATCTTGGGTCCTTAATATTTTCATACGGCTCACCTCGCGAACCGTGACACCTTTTCTGTTACGATGAGGAGCTACTCTTCTTCTGTTACCCCTTTTCGTTGTGGTGTGCCCCAGTAATCTGTTCTGTACAATTTTCTCATTGTACATGCTACCCTTGGTCTCTATATTTGAGAAATATAACGTTTCTTTTCATTTTTATGCTGGTGATATTGAAATCTATTTTTGTCTGACTGACAATACTTCACTACACTGCTTTCTTGATTGTATGAGGGAGGTCAAAGGCTGGTTATCGAGTAACTCCCTAACTAAAAAGATAACGGAAATTATTGTCTTTGTTAGCCACATGCCGCGGGGACAATTAGCTGATATATTTGGGCCCTTTGCTACCTCCCTCTCTGATACAGTATGTAACATAGGTGTTCTTTTGGACAGTTTCTTTAAACTTGTTAAACAAGTGTCCTCTGTAGTACAGTCTAGCTTTTACCAACTACGACAAATCTCTAAGGCTAAGCATTGCATACCGCAAATGGATCTTGAAAAACGTATCCATGCCTTTGTTACTTAAAGATTAGACTACCGCAACTCCCTTTACCTGGGCCTCCAATCTGCCCTTCTTCCTAAACTACAACTTGTCCAAAATGCAGCGGCACGCCTTTTAACTGGTACTAGAAATGGCTGACTTTAATGGCTGCCCATTAAATATTGGATTGATTTTAAGATTTTATTGCTTATATTCAAAATCATAAATAATATTGCGCCTTGCTATTTAACTGAACTTCTCAGCCTGTATACTTCTAGGAGAGCACTTCAATCATCGAGTCAAATGCTCTTGGCGCAACCTATGTCCTGGCTAAAAAAACAGAGGTGATCGTGCCTTTGACATTGCTGCACCTAATATCTGGAACAGTCTTCCAGCTGATATTCGCGTGTCGGAATCTATTCAGTCTTTTAAAACACGGTTGAAAACGTATTTATTTGATCTTGCATTTTCGGTTAGTGATTTATCGGATGTACACTTTGTACTTTTATTGCATCTGTATCAAATTTCAACCTATTGTCTTACTAGTTTTTTTTACACTAGGAGTGAAATATTTCTTTTAACATAGTATTCCCAGGTTAATTACTGCTTTGTTTTTTTTCGGGAAGTGTATATATACTCTGCTATCATACCCAATTAATTTTATTTCATATTTTACTATTTAGAAGCACTATGGTGTACCTCTGGTCTTTAATTGTGCTATATAAATAAAGTATTGATTGATTGATATAAAAATTTTTTTAAATGAAATACCCCACAGTCCACTTTTGAATGCAAGCTTGAGTTTCTCCCCCCTTACTTTTAAAGATATTACCTCTTTAACTTTATCTTTATAGTATTAACAAGCTAAAGACAGTAAACATATAAAGGAAAATTACTTCTAAGTAGGGCTGGGCGATATGGCCGAAAATCCATATTGCGGTATAATTCGAAGCATGAGCGGTAACCATATATATAGATATATTCTTTTCTTCTGTATAATGTATTTTTCACACTATAAAGCACACTTAAAATCCTTTAATTTTCTCAAAAATCAACAGTGTGCCTTATGTATGAATTCTGGTTGTGCTTACTGACCTCGAAACGATTTTATTTGGTACATAGTGCTCAAAAATCTGTCAAATTTTTTTTAATAACACTTATGTCTTGAAGAGGGTGATTTGGCGATGAAGTGACCCGATTTCTGACCCTGTATGCCTTTCCTGTGACTCACAGCATGACCGCAAAGTTAGTAGAAAAGGCAATACAAATGTATAGGGGATTTTGAAAGTACATTTTGGGGGGCCTAATCGCGTAGGAGTGGCGTATCAGAATGCAAACACTTAAGTCTTGAAGAGGGTGATTTGGCGAAGAAGTGACCCGATTTCTGACCCTCTACGCCTCTCCTGTGACTCACAGCATGACCGCAAAGTTAGGAGAAAAGGCAATGCAATTGCATAGGGAAGTTTGAAAGTACATTTTGGGGGGCCTAATCGCGTAGGAGTGGCGTATCAGAATGCAAACACTTATGTCTTGAAGAGGGTGATTTGGCGATGAAGTGACCCGATTTCTGACCCTCTACGCCCCTCCTGTGACTCACAGCATGACCGCAAAGTTTGTGGAAAAGGCAATACAAATGTATAGGGGATTTTGAAAGTACATTTTGGGGGGCCTAATATGCGTAGGAGTGACGTATCAGAATGCAAACACTTAAGTCTTGAAGAGGGTGATTTGGCGATGAAGTGACCCGATTTCTGACCCTCTACGCCCCTCCTGTGACTCACAGCATGACCGCAAAGTTAGGAGAAAAGGCAATGCAATTGCATAGGGAAGTTTGAAAGTACATTTTGGGGGGCCTAATCGCGTAGGAGTGGCGTATCAGAATGCAAACACTTATGTCTTGAAGAGGGTGATTTGGCGATGAAGTGACCCGATTTCTGACCCTCTACGCCCCTCCTGTGACTCACAGCATGACCGCAAAGTTAGTGGAAAAGGCAATACAAATGTATAGGGGATTTTGAAAGTACATTTTGGGGGGCCTAATCGTGTACGAGTGACGTATCAGAATGCAAACACTTATGTCTTGAAGAGGGTGATTTGGCGATGAAGTGACCCGATTTCTGACCCTCTACGCCCCTCCTGTGACTCACAGCATGACCGCAAAGTTAGTAGAAAAGGCAATACAAATGTATAGGGGATTTTGAAAGTACATTTTGGGGGGCCTAATCATGTACGAGTGACGTATCAGAATGCAAACACTTATGTCTTGAAGAGGGTGATTTGGCGATGAAGTGACCCGATTTCTGACCCTCTACGCCCCTCCTGTGACTCACAGCATGACCGCAAAGTTAGTGGAAAAGGCAATACAAATGTATAGGGGATTTTGAAAGTACATTTTGGGGGGCCTAATCGCGTAGGAGTGACATATCAGAATGCTCAACCCTTCAAAACTGCACCCAGATCATTAAGAAATGCTTTTGATGTAAATGCATTCATAAAATATAAAGTTATACTTAGTTTAAAAGTTTACACTTTGTCAGGAAAATGGCCCCACCGGTCCAATTTTACACACTTGCAATACCACATTTCAACAGTAGGGCGTCAAGTCGACACACACATTTACACACGTTGTCAGGAAAAGTCACTTCCAGGGGACCAATTTTACTTTTCAAAAAAAATCGCACTAGGCATATCAGGAGGCTGTTTTCTATCCATTGCAATGCTTGTGCCTGTGGGGACCCCACGAGGTGAGTGAAATCTCAGGTTGTGGATCCCACCAGGTAGTAAATACGAGAACACACACACACACACACACACACACACACACACACACACACACACACACACACACACACACACACACACACACACACATGCAAACAGTGAGTGGAAGCATACTGGATTATCTGGCCTCAGTCTTTTGGAAGGTGGTCCTCCATCTTCAGGATGAAGCATGTAGAACAGACGTACCTTGTTGGCATGTTTCTTGCTCTGGCAGAGAGAGAAAGAGAGAAACAGGGGGTCAACTAGGAAGTGAGTTTTTTTTTTAATCAACTGTGCCAAGTGGAAAAAAATCAATGACTGTCACTCTATCTTAGCAACTCCCTGCAAGCTTTTAGCTTTCTTGCAGCTGATGATGCTAGTAAACATTTTGCTCCTGGCCAGGTGACTAATGGACTGGGCCTGCCTTAGCTTTGTGGATCCCTGACTAAGATGTGGAGAAGTGTGTTAGTGGTAGAGGACTGAAGACTCTTTGCTTGATCTGCACACATTGAACGCTGTAAAGTGCTAAATGTTGGAAGTGAGGAAAGACTTTTATATTGGAGAGGAGAAATCATATGCTAATATTTAGCGATAGGTACAACTCCACCGTGTGGCAACATGAAATGACAAGCTTTATACTTTGATATACTCCTTTTGACAGGCTATCCATAGCCACCTCAATTGCAACCCAGTATCGTGTGTACTAGACAAGCCAGTCCACTGTGGCCATTTCATGCTTTGCCTCTTGAAAACATAAAATTGACACATGCAGAAGTTGCATGACCAGCAGAGGGCGATAGTGAGGGAAAATACGTATGAAGTACATTCCAGGGTCCTTAATCACCAGACACGGTTAAGCTAGACAGCTAATATATATTTACATGTAAATGTGTTAATAATGTCTGTTTAAATGCTTTTCCGTGATTATTTTCATCTTGGCTTGAAATAAAATCTCTCTCTCTGCTGTTACCACATCTTACTGCAACTTCTGCATGTGTGTACATTTCATGTTTTGGAGAGGCAAAGCATGAAATGGACACTGTAGGCCGACATGTCCATTACACGATTTGCATGACAAATGTGTTCAGAAGAACTTTCAGACCCTAATGATGGATATAAAAAAAGAAAAGAAAAGTGGGTCACAGTGGGTGGGAAAATTCATGAAACCTGGTAACCTCAGATGTAATTAAAAACTTCTTGGCGATACTAAGCTTTTCTGTTTTGTGGACATGGTTAATGTCAAGCATAAGCACAAGGAAATTAACCGTGTCTAGAGACCTGGTCTGGAGATATCTAAATGTTGATACTGAGTCACTGTCATAGTCTCTCAGGGCAAAGGTAAATCAATCTTGTGCAACAGACACCATGTAGTAAGGATTTGCATTGTTTATTCAACACATGATATACAGCAACATGATCCTACATGATTCAACATCCTAAAAACTCTAAGTGGTGCAAATTTTATTTATATGTCATCCACCTGACCTATGGAGTTAGGGTTGTGGCCATGTTGACCAACAGACCAACCAGGGGCATTACTAAGTGGGTGGTGGGTACTGGCCACCCCCCAAAATTTGTTGAAGAAGCAGCAGCTAAGCGCGGGATGCACAAAAAGGAGTGAAGAGGCTGAAGCTAACGCCACAAAACGGCAAAACATTTTCCATTTATCTATGTAGTGCAGCGAGCAGTGTCAGGGTAATAACGTAGTAACGAAGCGCTGTGAGGAGTTAGTTTCTAGACGTTTTTTGACATCTCATGTTCGCACTTGCTGTGCGGTCGGTTGCAATGTTAGATCGCACGACTGGTAAGGGAATAAGCTTGAAAATGCTTTATCTTTTCATTCTTTCCCCACCTGGAAGCAACATGAGGCAGCTCTTGTATCAGATGTTACCAAAAGAAGGCGTCTAGTCTGGATAGCAGCTGTGAGACGAGCTGATATCCAGTTCTCTTCCATCTCCAAATATCTGTTGGTGCTCCAGACGTTTTCATTCAGGTAAGTTCTAAACAAGTTTATATCACTCTTTATAGCCTATTAGTTTTATTTTCGATGCACTCTGAGGTCATAGCAAATTAGAACAAGCATCCTAATGAGTGATTTTGCAGAACTACGTTCTATTTATAGAGTTGCTAATTATTTGGCATTATTGCAGGCAAACCAGCCTATGAAATGGATGAAACACATCGTAACTGGGTTCCAGCGCTACACAAGGGGCACTCCGAAATCCCTGCTTCAAACATACCATCTTGAAATGCCTATGTCCATCTGTATTGTCTATAAACCCAACATGCACCATGGTGCAAGGACATGATCACTGCTGCTTGCAGCGTTCATTTTTCTTGTATTTCCTTCTGTTCTGCTCTAAACAAGGCGCACTCCAAAACAATTCAATTTGCTCTTCTTACTTTATTGTGTTAACCTGAATATAAAATACTGTAGGAGGCAATCATTCTCTCCTAAAACACTATTCATCGAAGGTTCTTTTACTTTTTTATTTCATTTACTTGTATTTTTTTCAATAAGCAGTGAATTAGTTTACACAAATCCAACTGTGCTAACACAAGGACAGTAATCAATCAAGCTACGTACTGCACTCCTGCTGTCAAAGCTTCACTAGCATAAACACGAATAAACACAACAAGAGCAAAGAAACTGTAAACAGGTATTTAACAACCCTAGAAAAACAATTTATTACATGATACGTACGACATTTTAGCCAATGTTCAGCCACGAGGAGGTTATAATTCAAAATATGCTTGTCATGTAACCATTTCAAATGACAGTAAAAGCCATTTCAGTTGAAAGAAACCTTTCATTTCAAGGCTTTTGCTGTGGAAATTTGCAGGAATATGCAGCACACACGCTCCCCATCATTATCTGAGACTCACCTCTTAATTGACTGTAGATTTTACTGCTGCGCTTGACTATTTTGTTCTGGTTACTAATATGTTATTCTCGCTACACCTAAGCTTGTGTTTCTTTGTCTGCATTTATTACTGTACTTAAGGGTATAACCAATATAAGCTATAATAAGCCAGAGTGGTGTTTACATGAAAGGACAGCGAGCCGTCCTTGAAGCTGCTAACTGTCACTTTAATGCGGGACAATGAAAATCCCCCGAAACACTGCAGGGTAAAGATTACAGAGTGTGTATGTGTTTTGACAATGCTATCTTGGTTGACACTGCTATCTTCCTCCATACACATAATTTTACTGCCATACTCTGGCTTTCATTCCTTCCTACTATATAATGTATATCATTATCTATAAATTCTAGGGCTGCCATTATTTTTTCAGTGTTGGCACGATCAGAAAGATTACACCTTTCCTACTCCATATGCAGCAAACACAGATTGTTCAACCAAGTGCAGGCACACAAGTAAAGACGGTGATAATGAAATGCGTCAAGAACAAAAAATGGGGAATTTTTGGATTAATGAGAGATTAATGTGATTAGATCAAAGCAAAAAATATTTGTCAAATGCTTTTATCTGCCAAACCTTTCTATATGACATCATATCCATATGATATGAAAGTAAATGACAAGGCATTGTAGTTGATGCTCCAGTGCTTTGATTGGATTCTTGGCCCTGAGGAAAAGAACCCGACCACGAACTCACGTCTCTTCACTTGTCAGACTACTGTTGATGAATTTTGTCAGTGCCTGTGTGTGTGTCTTGTGTTCATAGGTGTATAAATGGTCATGTAGTTGATGGCTTTGGGATATGGGCTAAAAGCAGGACCTCATGTCACCATGGTTACCCTGCACTGACCCTCCGTGCTCGCCCTTCTCTAATGGACTATCCATGTCTCTCTGTGTTGTCTTCCCCTGTTTCTCTGAGTGTAAAATCAAGTTGGAGGAGATAGACAGGGCTGGAGACAGCTACATAAAAATGTCTCCCACAAAGGCATTTAGAGCTGTGTTATGGCCAGGAGTGACATGGGCAGAAATCAGCCCCAAGGTTGAAACCACTAAAGTAAACATAGTTGCAGAGAAGCACTGTGCCACCAGAACACTTAAAAACCTTCCTACCACTCTGGAAAAACTAATTGGAATGGTTTATGGAAGATGATAAGCCCCAGATGTTGATCCAGCTTCCAAACTCCACAGATCCTAATCTGGGCTGAGAACACTTGTGATGTGCCTGAACAAGCCTAATCGATGGAGGCCCATTCTGCAACTAACTGTGCCAGTGCCAGACAGCAAAGGACATTCCCAGGTCTTATATTCATGTCCTGATATGTCAGAGATGCTTTGGCCATTCCATGGTAGAACTTGCAATGTTAGGCATGGCACAGTTATATATGTGTAGTGATGGGAATTACGGCGTTACAAGTAGCGGTGTTACTAGCGGCGTTACTTTTTTCAGTAACGAGTAATCTAACTAATTATGATTCCTAGCGTTACAACGCCGTTACCGTTACTAACAAGAAAATGCGGTCGCGTTACTTTTTTTCAACAAACAGAAGGTTGAAGCTGTCTTCAGCTTACCGCATCTTATATCAGTTGCACGGAAGTAGCTGTCTACGTAAGTAATCTGGGCGCTACAGCTTTAAGCAGCTGTGCGTGCTCCTGCGGTAGATAATCACGATCACTTTTTGGCACAACACCTGGAGCTCAGGGGGCAAAACAATCGCATGAGTGCTGCTGTTTGACTGAGGAAGATTAAAGTAGTCGCGGTAAGCCAATCACATGACCACTTCAAGATGACAAGGCAACAAGGTGATATATACCAGTTTTTTAAATTGTGTTGATAGGCCACGTGGTGTAGATGATAAACAATATAAATGCGGCGTTTTTTCCTCAACAGTTTCGTCTCGTCTAACATCTAAGGACAGCGCTAGCAAGCGCTCTCTCCTTATGAGCAAAAAATAAAAAAACAAAACAAAAAAACTTAGTTTCTGATGTTGGTGGAAAAATGCACCATGTCGACCAATCAAAAATGATATGGCAACATGACATTTGGTTGTTTAGGAAGAGGGGGAAGTTTTATGAGTGATGGCGAGAGAGAGGGAGAGAGAAAGAGAGAGAGAGAGTGAGTACGTACACATTGAATGCAGAATACCTGATTGTTAAATAAATAGTTTGAAATGGTTATAAAAAAAGAGGGTAAAAGGTAAATAGCTGCAAATAACTTTGTTGTTTGCAAAACTTGTGCATATGATTTTAAAATTGTAAAATTTATATTTGCATTTAAAGTTATGATTCAATAAACATGTTTGTGATTGTTAAAAAACTATAACTTTTACTACTCGGATTTTATGTTTTTTGTCTGATTTCAGATCAATTGTGTTAAGGCAGTATGTCAAAATGAAAACATAACTGTAAATTCAGAAACGTGAGGTTGTGCTGAAAAGAATGATACCAAACAAGGCAAAGTAAATAGTTTTTAGAGGTAAAATGTGGAGGGAAAATCAAAAATGGTTAAAAATGGCCAATTATACCCTGGAGCCAGGAGGGTTAAACATTTTTTTTTTAAAGTAAAGTAATAGTTACTTTTCAAGTAATTAATTACTTTTAGAATCTTGTAACTCAGTTACTAACTCAGTTACTTTTTTGAAGAAGTAACTAGTAACTATAATTAATTACTTTTTCTTTTCCAACAACATACAAAGGTAGTTTCCAATAATATGCTGTTGTAATAGAAACCCTTTTCCCCCACCCTCACCTCCCACTCTGCTCTCTTCCGAACAAAGAAAAAAAAGAACAAGCTCACATGAAATATATATACAATTGTACCATATGTGGCATTTATACATAATTCAAGAAAAAAAAACAAAACAAAAAAAGAAATAAGAAAATATAATCAATAGGAATAAACAATAAAAAATAGCATGCACATGCTAAACAATTTCCTCCTACTCCACTCTCCTACATAAGTTGTTCTATATTTACTACTTTTAAATTTTTTTTAAATGGCTTCCAAATTTGATGGAATCTGAAAAGGCAATTACAAAATTAGAAAATTCAAATGGTAATACTATAGTAGACCCATTAGAGATAAATAATGCATTTAAAAGATTTTATGAAACGCTATATAACTCTGAACTCAATAATGTAACTAGAATGCAATCTTTATTTCTAGATAAACTTGAAATACCAAAAATTTCAGAAAAAGACAAAGTAAATGTTGATAGGCAAATTAGTATACATGAAATTATAGATGCAATAAACTCCTTAAATGCTGGCAAAACAGCTGGTCCAGATGGATTGCCAATTGACCTTTACAAATATTTTAAAGATAAATTAGCACAGCCCCTCTTAGATATGTATATAGAATGTTTTAATAATGGCAATCTTACTGACTCATTAAGGAAGTCCCTGATAATACTGCTTCCTAAACCTGGAAAACTAAATAATAAGTGTGAAAATATGCGTCCTATAAGCTTAATCAATACAGACACTAAAATTATTTGTAAAATTTTTGCTAAAAGATTAGAAAGTATTCTTCCAGTTATTATAGGGGATGATCAAAATGGATTTGTTAAACATAGACAGGGTTTTCATAATGTAAGATGAGTTTTAAACATTCTTCATAATCAAAGTGAGCAGGACGATACAGCCATTCTTTCGCTTGACGCGGAGAAGGCTTTTGATAGAATTGAGCGGTCATATCTTTTTGATGTCATTGTTAGATTTGGGTTTGGAAAGGTATTTCTGCATTGGATCAAGCTATTACATTGTCACTCTGTGGCTCAGGTTAAGACAAATGAGATAATCTCTGAACAATTTGATATTAAAAGAGGGTGCCCGCAGGGTTCACCCTTATCTCCACTTTTATTCCTTTTAGCTATTGAACCTCTGGCAATAGCTGTTAGAAACAGTGGACAGATACAAGGTGTTAGGATTGGTAGAAAGGAACATAGAATTGCTTTATTTGCTGATGATATCATAATATTTTTAAAGCAATTAAAAAATTCTGTGCCCGCTGTAAAGGATTTATTAGATCAGTTTGGGGTTTTCTCAGGGTATAAAGTTAATGTAACAAAATCATCATTAATGTTACTTAATCAAGGGTACAATCAAAACGTAAATCAGAATGTATCTGGCTTTACTGTTAACTCTGAATTCATCTATCTAGGTATTAAAATAGTTCCTTCATTAAAAGATGTGGTGGTACTTAACTATAATATAATACTATAGAAAATTTCCAAAGATTTGGAGCGTTGGATAAGTCTACCACTATCTATTATTGGAAGGATAAGTGTTCTTAAAATGAATGTATTACCTAGACTGTTGTATATGTTTCAAAATGTCCCACTGGCTCCTCCTGCTGGATTATTTACTAAATTAACATCACTAATCAGAGAGTTTATCTGGAACAAGAAGCAGCCTCGTATTCGTTTGTCTTTGTTGTACCTTCCCTTTGATACAGGGGGGTTGAAATGCCCCAACTTTTACTGGTACTATTTGGCTATTCAATTAAGGACAATAAGATTTTATTTTTCATCCAAACAGTTAAAGAAAGAAACAAATAATCCTATAGTTCAAAACATGATTGAAGTCTGGTTTACAATAAAAGAAATGATGAATATTAAGAACAATCTCTCTCAGTTTAGCCCCATCTGGGGAAATGCCTTATTTGTACCAGGAAAGTTGGATGCAGGGTTTCAGGATTGGGCAGTAAAAGGTGTTAAGAAAGTGGGTGATCTGTTTTGTGATGGAGTAATGGTCTCATTTGAGGATTTAGTCTCAAAATTTCAAATCCCCCAAAAACACTTTTTTAAGTATTTACAAATTAGAAGCTTTATTTCATCTATGCAAAATAAATCCCTTAATTTTCCCCAGTTAAGTAAGCTAGAGGAGTTTATGGTGAAAAAAGGTGGTAATAAAGGCTTAATTTCAACATTTTATAATTGGATTGTTTCTGCCTCTTCAGAAACATCAGTTTCTAAGTTGGAAGCTTGGAGAAAGGACCTAAATATTAATATTTCTGAGGAGACATGGAAGTTAATTTGCTTAAAAGCACAAAAACAATCGATTAACAGTAACTTAAAATTACTACAATACAATTGGATCATGCAAACATATGTAACACCGGTGAAACTGAATAAATATAATAATAGAATACCAGATACATGTTTTAAATGTGGAGAAGCCCGTGGAACATTTTTTCATTGTATATGGGAATGTAGAATTGTTTGTGCCTTTTGGCAGGAGGTGATGAACAAAATAAACCAAATTTTAAATAAAAAGATCACTTTGGATGTAGAAATGATGCTACTACAAGTGTATCCTAAAAATATTAAATTAACAACCTATCAAATTAAGTTTATGGATTATTGTACATTACAGGCAAAACGTATGATTGCAATAAATTGGAAAACATCAGTTCCTCCTGCTATTGGCGCTTGGATAAACTCCTTGACACAGTGTATGGAAATGGAAAGGATTACGTACTTTCTGAAAAATAAGTTAATATATTTTGATGAAATTTGGAAGCCAATTAATTACTTTTTCAAAGTAAATTGCCCAACACTGTATATGTGTAAGCAAAAGAATCTTGAATCTGTGAATCTTTGAAAAGTGTTTTGAATCACATGTAGGACATCTCAAAATGGAAAGCAGTATTGATTGGCTCACAATTAGAGAAGTGTCTCATCAAACAGTGAATAAAGCCATCACACATACACTGTCTTATGCTACGGAAGAATAAAAATGTGCCAAGATAATGCTAGAGTTGTCTCTATTCAAATCCAATAAAAAGGACATACTTGTCAGTGTCAGTGGCAGCTGATGGAAATTTCCCCTCTGGCACACACAAAGCGGAGGGGAAAAGGCTATGAAAAAGAATGAAACCAAGAAAAAGACCATGATGGCTGGTGCTGGTGATGGAGGAGCATGTGGTCAAAAAAAAGTAGTCAGACATGCAAAAGACACTGCAATGTGAAAAAAAGTGGAAGGGGAACTGAGAAAAAGAGGCTTACTTAAAGGGACTTAATGAAGTGCTTAAATATATCTTTCTTATAACCTTTACAATCAAATGCTTAAGTGTGTGACAAATGAAACTGAAGATAAAAGAAGAGCTAGTGCAATGGCCCTCAATGCCCTAACACACAAAGCTAAAAGTTAAAACCTTTCATATAAGGTGCTAAAACCTAAAGCACTCAAACACTGGCAACTTAAGTAAAGGAAGGTCAATACTGATTGATGTGCCAGATTCTTACCAAGTGAAACTGACATTACTAGTCTGAGACCAGACCTGGTCATCTGGTCATGTGTTAATCGCTATGTTTATGTTGTTGAACTGACAGGCCCTGGGAAGATAAAGTAGAAGTACCTGTACAAGAGTGGAGGGCACTTTGATATTTTGGCATTGCAGCAGAGGGTGAAGACTGAGAACAGATGTGTTACGTGTGTCACGATAGAGTTGCTATAAATTAAAGGAAGGGCTGAAGGAAATGAGCATCTCAGGATAGACGCTCAAGAAGGTGAAGAATTCACTTATTGATGCAGCAGACAGAACCACTGACTGTGACTGAAACAAAGGGGCACATGCTGGGCTTATAGTTGACAGACAGGTCACACACCTGGGTTTGTTCAGCCTTTGGTTTTAACCTTCGATAAAGCACTGGAACATAATGCATTTTATGGTCCTATTGACCAACAGCAACACCCCTAATTGGCTAAAGACAGCCTGATATTGACCTGGATTTTGTTTATTAGTTAAGTCCATTTTCATTAGTCAAAGCTGAAGCAACTACCTGAAGTTCAACAATTTAATACATATAAATTATCTCAACTCAAAAGAGGATGCATGAATTATTTAAGTGAGACATTTAGGGATGTTTGAAGAACAACTGTGGGACTTCTGACATTTTTTTTTCCTTTGGTCGGAAATGAGAAATTATTTTTGTTTTTGAAATGTGCTCCTAGTAAATTTGCCCATCTTTGCCCTCAATCTGATTAGAATATAACATTCAAAATATTCCTGCTTGCAAATGATTTGTTTCCTTGTCTCCTTGATCTGCTAACCTCTACAGAGACCTTTTGGAACTGATGAAATGCAATGACTCAGCTTGCCTATTCATCTGCTCTACTCAAGGCTGTGTGTTTTTGTCAGGCTCGGGAGGGACAGAAATAGATTACTGACAAGTGAATGACGTACTGTAGGTGCACATCTATGCAGAAACCTACCGTACACACCATCATTGCCCTTGCTTTAGTCTGCCTAGATAAGGGCCTCACCCTCATTAGTCTGCTTGTTAATCCCAATTGTATCTTGTAATTAAGTACAACTTTAATGCAGTACACTCACGCAAGCACACATTCACATGCACAAACACACACATTTAGATTCTAGTTAAATAATGCAAGGGCTGAATGGCCATCCAATAAATTACTCTGAGAGAGTCTGCTGAAAGCTATACTACATTAAAATAAAAACTGTGTGTGCACATTTGTTGTTGTGCAAGTAACTAGCATTACAGTGCTGCATTAATACTATGTTTAATGGATGAGCACTATTTTGAACGCCACAAGCAGAAATTGGTACAAATAAGGCATTTGCAAAATGTACCACGCAGGAATCTGCCTGAAAATGAAGTAAACGTTGCAACATTTTGGCTTGCTTTATGCATAAGAACCTTTGTGTCTTCTTCAGTTGTTGAACACATGTTTATTCTGGAATAATATGAGAAAATACCTCAGAAACTGAGCAGAGGAGATGGACTCACCTCATAGTGAGCGGTGCGCTGGGACTCGGAGATGAGCTGGGCATTGCAGATGTTACAATAGCTCTCTGTGAACAAGCCTCCATCCACAACGCCCGCAGACTTCATCTTCATCTGAGACTACAAAAACACACACACACATACACACCCAAACATATGCAAATATGAATATGATTAAAATGCAGGACGGAATAAAATGTCAGTGAACCTTACTGTGTGTGTTTGAGATGCATGAGCATGCAAATATCTCAATTTAGAAATCGTTTTTCCTTCAGAATGACAGATTCATTATGACAGTGCAGCCTAAAATATGTTGATCCTCTCTGTCACAACATCTTCTCATGGATTTTGGCTCTAGACTTGGAAACAATGGCCTGAGGCTCTTGCGCGAGTTTTCTGCATTTTACTTAGTAATAAACTTTTTAAAAAATATTCAGTAAGCTCTAACATGATGTTGAGAGCAAAAGCTTACTTAGATATGGTTTTATTGATGACAGACACAGCAGAAAAAACAGAATTGGTTCCTGACTTTTTTAAATATCAAAAGTGCAAATACTCAAAAACAAGAATCTGATTTACTAAAGTGATTTATTTTCGCCCTAATCTTAACAAATTCCTAATTTGAGGTATATTTTTATTTTAATTGACTAAATCAAACCTGGTAATAAAACCAGTAATGTAAGTTTTTCTTTCAAATCTGGAGCAGAAGATTTAAATTTTTAAATCCAAGCCTCACCATGCTGGCTCAGCTATCACAGTTATCTCAGTGTTTAAGGTCGATAATCTCATACATGTTTTCCATGTAATGTCAGAATTTACTGTGAGCATTTTAAAGGACTCTTAAAATTACTTACAGTATTTTAGAGACAAAATATAACCATATATAACAGACCATAAAAATACAGTGTTGTTGTTCATTTTCTGATATCATATGTGTTGTTATTAGTTTTATTACAATTACTATAACTCTGCACTGTTTTCTTTAGAAATTAAACACCATAGTATGGATTTGTTTGCATATAGTTAGTGGACATTTATGCAAAAAAAAAAAAAAAAACCCCACCAAAAAAACCAAGAAAAAACCTTTTTGACTACCTTCTGCTTTTATTTTTATTAGCATTACAGGCCAGACAAATGAGAATGTGATGACTTCAGAAATAATGAAGCACAAATGTCTGCTTCTTTGCACAAATGTGAACAGGGAAAGTACAAATGAGTCACGACTTTATTTTAGACATTAGTGAGCTTGTGACATCATAGATGTATTCTTAAAATGTGCGCATTAATTTACCCCAAATCATTTGGGCAGAATTTTTACTCTGGGTGAAGTTTTTTTTTTTTATTAATATCCCGATCATATTGTGAACCAACCTCAATGAGAGTTTGCATGGTTCAGTAAAATTCCTTACAGTACACAGTTTTTCTACCTTTTAATTACACACCCAAATTAAGTACATAACACTTATGGTACTTAATAATAGGGTAATAATCATTAAGCTTGGCTTCTAATGACTGGTTTACGATAGATATTTGGAACCATGCTTTCTTTTTATTCTCGTGCTTGTGTTTTTACTGCCTTTGCCACAGACATGAGCTAAATTAACGCGCTATCTTAGACTGCTAAACTTAGATTTTACTATATTCATCTTAGTCTGCTTTGTGCCATTTAGAAAGTGCAACTTGTGGAGGTGTTCTTGTAAAAATGAACCAGGTAAAAAATTTCAGCTGTGCCAACCATAATAAGCAGTAGTGTATGTAATGGAAATGCTGTAAGCAACTGAAACTCCCAGGAAGTTTTGAACATTGGAAGGAAAGTAATAATGTTGTAAGGCAGAGAGAGGGTTTAACATCTCTGTGAACCTGTTTCCAGTAACATTTCCCTGTGAGAAAAGGTGTGTTTATACTTGGTGAGCGCTGGGAACCACTTAAACCATAGAAACGTGAGCATCCTACTGGGAGTGATGGCTCGAAGCCTAGTACAGTGCTTTGCTTATATACAGAGTACAATAATAGAAACAGCTTAATGATCTGCTCTGGGGTCTTATGTTCAATTTTCTATTCTCTTCATTATGTGCGCCCTATAGGCACTGCTCTGACATGTTAAGAGTGAGTAACTGGTCTGTAGGGAATAGTGAACAAACCAAAGCCATTAAAACCGTCTGAGGTCTTTTCGCAAAGGAAGTGGCAGGTCGGGGGTTTGTAGAGGCAAAGTTATTCACAGCTACGAAGTACAAGGATCCTGTCGAGGTCAGCTCTGGTAATTTTGAAAGAATAGGGCCCTTTGTGTATCTTGAGAATTACAACATTTGTGATGAGATCAGACAAAATGTACTCCACGTGTCAGCAGGGAAAATGAATTTTCTTTGTTTCACACCTAGTGTTTAATTCCATTTAGCCAATATGTTTGCACAACGCTCCACACACACACACACACACACACACACACACACACACACACACACACACACACACACACACACACACACACACACACAGAGTAATTACTCCTGTCTGTTAATCTTGTCTGTTTAGTGCACCCTGGACCTTCCAATTAACCGCAGACACGCTGTATGGACATTTCTTTCATTATCTAATTGAAGCTGCAGTGAGACCCACATAATGCACGTTAAAATGAAAAGGCACTGCATTTGATTTACAGTAACAGAATTTACTATCGTCTTTACTTGTGTTCAGTAAGTTATACATGCTTGAGAGGCACAATATTCAATCTCATATGCCACAGATGACAAGCTGTAAACTTGTTTTGTCTGGAGGCCTAGATGCATTATTACCTCCACAACGTGAAGTATGAGGCATAATGGAACAGATATATCTTGGAAACTGACACATTAAATTTGCAGCAGAATTTACAGGAAAAGACCTTGCACCGCCAGCCTGGACGTCAGCCAGGCGGAAACGAGTCTATCTTTTAATCTTTAGGCTAATTAAAAATGATTGTGACTGCAGAAATATCCTTATCTTCCTAATATCTCAATTACCTCTGAATATTACATGCAAGATGGGGGATGTAGACTAATTAATAGAGGCAATCTGTTAGCAAGATTAATAGAATGGCAGACCCAATGAAGCGAAAAGATGGAGAGACAGATAGTGGGATACCTAATTGAAGATGGAAGGAAAGAGGGAAAAAAAGGTTGGGGAGGCAGCAGGAGGGTTAAATAGATGCGCTCTTCCTGCTTTAGTATCAATTTGAACCACAGGGCATGTATTATATATGTGTTATATTTAGTATCAGTGGAAAGTTTACCTTCAGCTCATCTTTTGATTTTGTCTTGTTAGTTTAATTTAGAACCTTTTTTTTCACTTGGATGCATGCAGAAGTCATTGCAGACGACGTGATCACTTGTGACAAAATAAAGAGAGTTTTTAAATAGAAGGGGAGTGGGAGTGAAGCTGTTGTATAGTCAAGCCCAGAAAAGCTATTTTCTTAATGAGCTACTTCTTAGTAATAAAACCGTTTGGTAACTAAAATAGTGTGAACACATGGATTTCCTGCCAAACTTGCAAACTTGGGGAAGTTCATTAATAGACTCTTACGTCAAAGAACTGATCCATGACATATAGTTTGGTGTGTGACGAATGGTATGAATTATTGCTGCAACCCAATTAATTCATACAGTCATTAAGGACTTAACTGTTCTCAACTTGTATGTGCATGAGCCAATAACACTTACAAAAGCAATAACAATTGCAATATAATTCGTAATTCACTTTTAACTATTTCAATTTTGACTTAAAAATGCACAGTAACATTATAATTTTGTCATTTTTAATCAATATTGTTTAAAAGAGCTCCATCAAACACTAATACGGTGCTGGTGCCCAATCTAGAATGGGTGGAGATGATTCTACATTGGCCACTAACTCTGCATCAGCAGGAAAAGGGGAAAGTGCGGTGGTAATTTCTGGCAGCACCAGCACAGCAAAACAAAATTCCTGGGCCAAAGCTTGAACTACTGATCGGTAGCTATCAGAAGGGCTACCACAAGAAACTGGACAAGGATTAGAAGAGGCAGCTCAAAGATTTCATCCACTGTGATTTTCTTCTGACAGAATTTGTAAAAAGAGAAGTGGCTGACGCACTGCACTGTACAGAGTCAGCAGAGAGGTAATGTGTTCTGTTGACATAGGAAGACTGATTAAGAACTAGACTTAACTTCTGGTGAGAGTTAACAAATTGTGCATGTTTAATAAAAATGGCACACACAGTCTGCCCAGCTCACAATTCCCAGCATGCTGTAGCTGAAGGACAGCAACTGTTGTACTGCCAAAACTTTCCATATAGAGCTTGCATTTTAGAGTTTTCGCTCCCTGAATTGACATGAACAGACAGAAATGCAATTTAGAAAGTAATTATTTGTCTTACACTTGCATCAAAAGGTTGTTGATAGTGCAAACAGTTTCAGTGATAACTTAAATGAAACATGTCATTTTTTAGACTTGATCCTGAAAAAGTGTTATTAGTGACAGAATCTCATCAGCTAAATGCCACCATATCAGCAAAAATGGTATATTAGGGCTCATAAAGGACTCATTGTACTAATCATTATGCTTCAGTTCACCTCATTGTTGCAAACTTAACTCATTTAGTGGCTTTTCGTAGACTTGCAGTGACTTTGTCCAATAAATAATTAAATAAAGTGTTGAAAATTCTGCAACAGTACTGTTTCACAGTCATTTTACTTATTAAACCAAAATTCAATATATAACCCTAATTCCAAAAAAGTTTGGAGACTGCAAAATATAAATAAAAACAAAATAAAATGATTTCAGAATGACAATGGTTACTCTAGTTTGTATTTACAATAGAACCCTGAAAAATAAAGAAATAAGAAAAAGATAAAGTAATTTTAATTCAATGGTTGCAACACATTTAAAAAAAAATTGGGATGGGAGCAACAAAAGGCTGTACATTTGATGACACCAATAACTGTCCTTTTAGAAGTCTACCTATTCACAATCTACCTGTTCTGTCCTCCAAGTATAAAGTCATGCTACTACACAGGAAATGTATTTGAAATATATTATTTCTCTTTTATTGCTTTGGTGTAGGACAGGGGTGGGGAACTCCAGGCCTCAAGGGCCGGTGTCCTGCAGGTTTTAGATATCACCCGGGGTCAACACACCTGAATCAAATGATTAGTTCATTACCAGTCTGGAAAACGTCAAGACATGTTGAGGAGGCGATTTAGCCATTTAAATCAGCTGTTGGATCAAGGACACATCTAAATACTGCAGGACACCAGCCCTTGAGGCCTGGTCCTCCTACACAATGGAAATCTCATTGTGACATTCTAGAGAAAAGGTTCTGATGTGAAGTTGTCAGATGATCTAATGAAGCTGGATACACACTGGAATTGAATTGCTGTAACCATGAAAGGGAATGACATTCTGTGACATTCTCAACAAGCGAGCCACTGTATCAACTACCAATGAGAGTGAAGAATATTGCTGATTGACACAGCATCTGCACAGACAGGATGCTGGCCAGGAACCCAGAGTGATGTTAAAACTAAGTAAATGCCTACCTCAGCCCAGCAGCCAGGCCCTGAATTTCAACAATTAAAAAACTGATGAGCAGTCAGGCTGCAGCCGCTGTTTTCTACCTCTTCATGTTTCTGAAGTAGAATCACTGTCTTCGTGCTGATTTTCACCTTTGCTTTGTGTTGTTGGCTTT